>NC_079411.1:82500-162978 GCF_029220125.1 Pseudoliparis swirei | reverse complement strand
TGCTGATGGGACTCCTCTCTGTACTGGTCTTGTTAGACCTTGGTCCTGATAGAGGACTCCTTTTGTACTGGTCTAGTTAGACCTTGGTCCTGATAGGACTCATCTCTGTACTGGTCTAGTTAGACCTTGGTCCTGATAGAGGACTCATCTCTGTACTGGTCTTGTTAGACCTTGGTCCTGATAGAGGACTCATCTCTGTACTGGTCTAGTTAGACCTTGGTCCTGATGGGGACTCATCTCTGTACTGGTCTTGGTGACCTTGGTGCTGATAGAGGACTCATCTCTGTACTGGTCTTGTTAGACCTTGGTGCTGATAGAGGACTCATCTCTGTACTGGTCTAGTTGGACCTTGTCCTGATAGAGGACTCATCTCTGTACTGGTCTGTTAGACCTTGGTCCTGATAGAGGACTCCTCTCTGTACTGGTCTTGTTAGACCGGTCCTGATAGAGGACTCCTCTCTGTCCTGGTCTGGTTAGACCTTGGTCCTGATAGAGGACTCATCTCTGTACTGGTCTAGTTGGACCTTGGTCCTGATAGGGACTCCTCTCTGCCCTGGTCTAGTTGGACCTTGGCCCTGATAGGGACCCCTCTCTGTCCTGGTCTAGTTGACCTTGGTCCTGATGGGACTCCTTTTGTCCTGGTCTAGTTGGACCTTGGTCCTGATAGAGGACTCATCTCTGTACTGGTCTAGTTAGACCTTGGTGCTGATAGAGGACTCTCTCTGTACTGGTCTGGTTAGACCTTGGTGCTGATAGGGACCCCTCTCTGTACTGGTCTTGTTAGACCTTGGTCCTGATAGAGGACTCATCTCTGTACTGGTCTAGTTGGACCTTGGTCCTGATGAGGACTCCTCTCTGTACTGGTCTAGTTAGACCTTGGTCCTGATAGAGGACTCCTCTCTGTACTGGTCTGGTTAGACCTTGGTGCTGATAGAGGAGGGCCCGGCTGTGTCCAGGCGCGAGTAGCTCAGCGGAGTTGTCGCTCTTTTAGTTTTTGTGTTTATTTTTAATGTTTTTTTTGCCACAAACACATCGGCACTAACAGCATCTGACAGCACACTTTTGGACATAAACTTTTCGCAAAAAAAGGGGTTTTTTGTCCACTTTCCATCGATCCAGCGTGGCGGCCGAGATCGTCGGCGAACCACAACAACAACAGTGGAGCCGCTACTAGGGGAGGCGAAAACATCGAGAAACGGGGAATTCGGAACAGACTGAGGTTCAAGCCCACGTCCACCTCTGCCCAGCATCCTTCTTGCTAACGTCCAGTCTCTGGAAAATAAGATGGATGATGTTGGGGCAAGGATCAGTTTCCCAACGGGACATGAGGACTGTAACATCTTTTGTCTGGCGGAAACATGGCTGACCCGCTGGTGCGGATCGAGTCATATGCCCAACCGAGTCCTTCTCTGTTTTCCGTGCAGACAAAACGGAAGAGTCTGGTAAATCTAAGGGTGGGGGGTTTGCTTCATGACTAACAACAAGTGGTGAAACCCCCAAGAACATTAAGACTCTTTCTCGTTCCTGCTCGAACCTGGAACATCTGACGATCTCATGCCGTCCATTCTACCTTCCCGGGAGTTCAGCTCGGTCATCACCACAGCCGTCTACATACCACCACGCGGACACCGGTAGCACTTCGGACCTACATGATGTGTTTTTCGGCATCAGAACAAGTATCCGGGCTGTGGTGGTGGCTGGGACTTTAATAAGGCAAACCTAAAAAGTCATGCCAAACTTTCACCAGCACATTCGTGTGCTACCAGAGGAAAAAACGTTGGACCACTGCTATACGCCATTCAGAGAGGCTACAAGGCTGTCTCTCTCCCTCCGTTCAAATCAGACCATGCCGCCATTTTCTGCTTCGGATCCGACAAAGATCGCGGGGCGGTAGTGACGAGCATAAGCGGTGGTCTGACCAATCAGAGCTGAGCTACAGGCGCTCTGCGTGTCGTCGACTGGGACATGATCCAATCCAGTTCCAGTGGCGTCAGCGAGTTCTTGAGTAGCAATGAGCCTCATAAGCTAGCGGACACCATCGTCCCCACGGTAAAGTTAGGGTCTTTCCCAACCAAAAACCGTGGGTTGATAGATCCATCCGTGAAGCTGTGAACGCCCGTGCTGCCTATAACTCGGTCTTGTATCCGGCAACATGGGCAGTACAAGGCGGGGGTCTATGGACTGAGGAGGCGGTGAAGGAAGCCAAAAGGAATGCGAGACTGAGTGCAATCACAGATCGAGGTGCGCGACACCAGGCGCCTATGGCAGGGGGTACGGTCTATCACAGACTACCAGAGCAGACCCACGCAATGGTGAGTGCCCCGCATCCCCAGCGGACGACCTGAACTCATTTTATGCACGGTTTGAGGCTAGCAACAACAGGCTAGCTCCCCGCTAACAACAACACCGTTAAGCGTAGCGAGGTGAGTTCTACCGCTGGGGATGAACACACACTCTCTGTGACCGAGCTCACTGTGAGGAGGGCTCTGTTGAGGTGAACACCAGGAAAGCTGCAGGTCAGATGGCATATCTGGGCGGTACTGAACCTGTGCTAACCAGCTAGCTCAGTGTTCACCACAATATTCAACCTCTCCTGGCTGAGTCCGTGGTCCCGCCTGCTTCAAGAGATCCACTATTGTCCCTGTGCCCAAGAATGCTTCTCCAGCATGTATGAATGACTACCGACGGTGGCCCTCACCTCGGTGGTCATGAAATGCTGAGAGGCTGAAAAAGGACTACATCTGCGCCTTCCTCCCTTCCTCCATGGACCCGCTGCAGTTTGCTTATCGCCCAAACAGATCCACGGATGATGCTGTCTCCCAGGTACTGCACACCACACTCTCTCATCTGGACAGCCAGAGGGGGCTATGTGAGACTGCTGTTCATTGATTATAGTTCAGCTTTCCAACACCATAGTCCCTCCAGACTGGCGGCAAGCTGGTCAAACTGGGACTGAACACCCCCTGTGCTTGGATCCTGGACTACCTGACACGCCAGGCCACAGGTGGTCAGGGTGGGCAGACACACCTCAATCCCTCACCTGAACTGGGATCCCCCAGGGTTGCGTCTCAGCCCCCTACATGCTCCTGTACACATGACTGTGTAGCGGGTTCAGCTCAACACCATCATCGGTTGCGGATGACACAGTGGTGATAGGCCTGATCTCCGACAGCGGCGGAAGGCCTACCTGGAGAGTTGCTGATCTGTCACTCTGGTGCCAAGTTGTAGCCTCATCATGAATGTCTCACCAAAACTAAAGGCTGATTGTGGACTTTGGGAGAATTACACAACAGGGCGTGCACCACTGGGGATTAGCAGGACTACTGTGGAGGGTGGCCGGGTGCTCGTACAAGTCCACATCACGAGGATCTGACATGGTCCTTAGCTGAACCTCTGGTGAGAAAGGCAGGCAGCCTCTACCCACCTCAGGCAGCTGGGGAAATTAAGTTCCCAGAGATCAGCTGGTCCGCCTTCTACTCTGGAGCTGTAGAAGCGTCCTGACAGGAAGCATCACGAAGCCTGGTTTGCTTTCTCCGCTCCAGGACAGAGGCTCTGCAGAGGAAGTGGTCGTTCGGCTGAACACTCTTAGAACTTCTACTCCCACCTGGACTTGTACACCAGGAGGTGCAAATTCCAGAGCCAGCAGGATCATGAGATCCTCACCACCCCAACAACAACAGCTGCTGCGGTCAGGCAGGCGCCTCCGTGAATCACGCTTGCAAGAACAGAGAGACTGAGAGCGGAGTTTCTTTCCTCAGGTACCATCAGGACTGTGAACTCCGACCTCTACCAGGACCCCGCAGTATAGACCCACATAACTGCTGCCTCTTAGTACACACACACACACACACACATCTACTGTAAATATTGTGCTTTTATTGTAAATAGTACTTTTCAAGGCTCCTTGCACATTCCTGCTGAGCATTGCCACTTTCATTTCTTTTGCACACCCCAAAATGTGTAAACAAATAAAACATCTTGAATCTTGGACTCCTCTCTGTACTGGTCTTGTTAGACCTTAGTCCTGATAGAGGACTCCTCTCTGTACTGGTGTTAGAGTTGGAAATCGACACACCACCTGGACGACACTCACTGGAAGAAAGAGCGGTAGACTTCTGCAAGCACATCTATGTTGCGTTTATTCAGAAATCAGGATACAAGTAGACATCATACATGGACCCCCCCTCCAGAGCTCTGACCGATGGCCTCAGCGCTGGAGAAAAGAGGCCCCGGTTCAGAGTGAGCGGCCATCTTAAATAAATGTAAAAGAACAGTTCTTGATTAAGTCAGGAGCATACAAGAGGCATGTGTCTTCTCATTGGTTCTTGTTGCTAGCTCTCACCTCTGTCGTTCCTTCATTGGATAAGTTGTGTGGCAGCGATAACAAATGCAATATATATTTAGCTAAGGGGTAGTAATAAAATAAAGAGATGATTCCTAAGGTCCTTCTTTTGAGAAGTTGACTCCTGTCCGGTCATTCATTAATGAAGGTATAGCATAGCTGGTTCCTCTCAGATGGCTGACTTTGGACAAAAGGACTGAATCATTACGAAAGAGTTGAAAGAGTAATGTGTGTGTGTCAGTGTGTGTTTAGAGTGGGGCCACTCCATCGACCAAGGGAGGAGAAACGCAGCTTGTCCCTAATCTTTCTGCCCCGGTGAAGTCAGGTGTGTGATTGCCCTTCCCAACCTATGAAATATAAAGAAGCTTCTTTGGTTGTTGACCACTTCTAAGCTATTCCGTGATGCAGGGGACTTGAGGTTGCAGCATAGAACTTCCTTAGAGAATGTCACCGTTGTCTTTATGGGCGATCAGTCAAAGTTAACAGAAGAGCTCATTTGTAGATCGCTTCAACATTCCTTCCAGAGCTTCCCACTGTTAACTTATCTTTCTTTAGATTCTAGCTCAGGCGCCTGCATTGCCCTGCCATATCTGCAACTCTCATTCAGTGTTTTCCATCTTACATATAATATTTATACCAAACCATACTAGGCTGTGCTAAGCTAGAATATATATTCTTTACAAATCCCACTCTTTTCACATCCGCTGGATGTGAACCCTTTCTCTGTGAATATTTAGCTTCCCTCTTTTTTTGCCAGATCTTGGTCCTGTAAGCCTCCCTAAATGGCTATGTGTCCTGGTCTCTCCCTCGTCCTGTCTGAGCTCTGCCATTTGACGGAATAAGTCTCACTGAAATATAATCTGTCGTTGCCTAGATTAAGGTCCCATAAGACCTGTATGATACCTATTTCGGGAGAGAGTCTCTCTCTGTTAGGGATGAAAGCCAGGGGCGTGGTTTTCTGTCATGTGGCATCCGATCCACCCTCTTAGATCTTCCATCCTAGGGTTAAGTCGAATGTATCTGTGCGTTAAATCTGTAGTGTGCAGGTGTGAGAAGGGAAAGAGGTGGGGTGGGAGTGGTCAGGCAGGGGGGCTTGCATCCTAGCGGCTGGTGGTAGAGGTTAGCATCCTGATAACCAGATTGACGATCCGGTCTCTGCTGCAAATCTCATCTAAGCTTCAACCCTGGCTGGGTCAAGGCCATCTGCTTCATCCTGGTCTGGGGTCCTGGAAGTCCTTCTGGTCCTCTGGTCCTTCTGCTCCTCCTCGCGTCCTCTGCTCCTCTGGCTGTCGATGGGTCTTTATCCGGTGGTCTTGAAACTTGATTTCGTCTGGATCGTCCTGAGTCCAGGGCTTGTTGTTCTTCTTCCACTGGTGTCGCATGGGCCCTGGATTCGACATGACTCATGTAAGCATGTCGTGCTCTTTATTGGCTCCTCAGTCTCTGAGCCGGGTGGATGATGGTGTCCGATGCTCCTGTGGGCAGCTCCTCATGGCAGGTCCTCACAGCAGGCAGTCAGCACACGATGGAGGTCGATGCTGGGCGTCAGGTAGTAGCTGTTGGAAGAGAATGAGAATAACACAACACAACAGCCACTAGGCCGGATCTCATACAGAGATGTGACACTTGACTATGAAAAATTGTATTTTAATTACCATATTTAATAAGTATCTAATATTTTAGGTTATTGCAATTTTAAGGGGGGGGCTTCCCCCCCCCGGTGGGGGTCATCATTTGGAGTTTTAACAGGCCCCTTTTTTCCTCCCTTTTTATTTTTTTTACGGTTTAAAATGCTTGTCCTTTATGGTTGACACTGAAAAAAAACCACTGGAAAGCGGGGGTATTCTCAACCCCCCTTTTCCCCTTTCAAACCCAAAACATTTAGGGAAAAACAAAACTTTGACCGGGTGCCTTAAGAAGGAGCGGTAGAGTGAGGTTATGGAAAACTTTCGGGTTTGCAGCTTAACCCGTCCCCCTGGGTTTTGGGGAAGTCCCCCTCGTTTCAAATTCCCGATAGGCAATATTAGGGGGTTGTATTTTGGTGATTAAAAGTCTTGAGGCCCCGGGTGGCCTCTATGAGGGGTGGGGTCCTTCAATGTTTAAAAACATGTAGGGGCCTCCACCCCTTTTGGGAAACCTGGTTTCCACCCATCCCGGCCCTGGTCAAGGGGCCCAGGGGGCTTGCCCTAAAAAAAAACTTAGCACAGTTTTTTCCCCAGTACTTGAAAGGAGAAATTTTCCCCCTTTTTAAAAATTTTGCCCTTTTAATTTGTTAATTGTTGAACCCTTGGATTCATGTGAGGGGGCAAAGAGCCCGGGAATTCCTTGAAATACCAATTCATGTTTGTTTTAAATGTGGTAAGTGGATTAAAACTTTTGGGGGTGATAACCCAGGTCCTGGTCCTTGCCCCCCCTCAATTCGGGATACCCTTTTTTCCCCTCTTGTCAAAACTGAATCCCCCTAAATACCGCCTTTCCCTGTGAATTAAAATTTGTAGAAAAGGGGGGGGTAAAGTCACTCCCGGGAAAATGCATTCGGAAGGAAAAGTATTTTCCAAAAATTTTCCTTTTCGGGTTTTCTCTTCTTTTCTTTTAGTTTTCTATTTTTTTGCCCTTTTTTTTTCCCCCTTTTCTTTAATTTCTTTGCCTTCTTTAAAACCCTTTCATTCCCTGAAAACCCCTTTTTCCTTTTTTTTCCTACTTTTTTTTTCCCGCCCTTTTTTTTTTTTTTTGTTTTTCCCATTTTTCCCCTTTTTTCTTCGGTTTTTTTAAAACCCTCCAAAATCCTTGAAATGGGGGGGCAGCCCATGACTTTGCTTTTTGACCCGTTTCCTAATTTTTGGGGGACCTTTACTGGGATACCCCCCCAAAAACCCCTCAAGCCCCTTTTTGGGTCAACACAGTTGATTTTTTTCTGTAAAGCCCCTGGGACAGGTGGCGGGGAAAATTTCAGGGGGTAAAGGGGCCCCCTTGCCCCCCTTGCCCGGCCCTTGAAAACCCCTTTTGTACAGACCAGTAAGGTCACCCATTCCCGTAAACCCCTTTTGGGCCCCACCCGGGGTTCCCCAACCAAAAACTTTTAAAACTTTTTGGTTGGTTTTGCTCCTCCTTTTGGGGTCGAATTTTCCGGGTCCCCTGGGGCTCAACAAAACCCCCTTTTTTTTGGAAAGAAGGGGCCCCTTTTGGGTGAAAAAAGGGAAAAATTTTAAAACTTTTTAGGGTTTTTTTTCCCCTGAAAATTTTTTCAATTTTTTTAAAAGGACATTTCCAAGAAAAGGTTGGGGATAAATTGACCTTTCCCCCCTTTTTTTCCCTTTTTTTTTTTGGGGGGTTTTTTTGGGCAAATTTTTAAAAACTTCTTTTTTCCTGTTTACCCAAAATTTTTCCCCACTTTTTGGGAGGTTTTTTTTTTTTTTTTAAATAAAAATTTAACCCTGGGCCCAAAATTCCTTAAATTTTCCCCCATTTTGAAAAATTAAACCCAACTAAAAAAGGGAATATAACCCCAACTTTGGGGAAAATTTTTTTTAAAAATGTCCTTAAAACCAGGGGGAAATGTGTGACAATCTAAATTTTGGGGAAGGATCCCCTTAAGTCCTAAAATTACCCAAATTTAAAACCCCCAAATAAGCCCATCCAAATTTTAAAAAAATTTTATTAAAAAAAAAATTTTTTCCCTGTTAAAAAATTTTTTAAATTAAAATTTCGTCTTTTCCCCCTTTTAAAATTTTTTTAAAAAAATTTTTTTTCCTTTTAAAAAGGGGTTTTGGGGCCAAAAAAAATTCCCCCCCAAAAAAAAAAAATTTTTTTCCCGTTTGGTATTCCCCAAAAAAACCCCTTTTTTTAAAAAACCCAAATTTCCAAAACAACCCCTTTTTTTAAAAAAAAAAAAAGGAGCTAAGGGAAAAATTAAATCCCGTTTTTAAAATTTTTTTTAAAAATCTGAAAACCCCCCCTTTTCCCTTCCCCCAAAAAAACCCGGGAAAGGGAGGGTTTTAAAGTTTACTTTAAAACCGGGGTTTTTTTCCCAGGCTCTTTTTTTGTCTTTTAAGCCCCAAAGGGGGGGGGGCCCAACTTTTAATCCAAAAAAAAAATTTTTTTTAAAATTTTTTTTAAAAAAAAAGCTTTGTGGAAAACCCCCTTTGAAAAAAACGGGCCTTTTAAAGGGGGTTAAATTTTTCAAAATTTCCACCCCCCGTTGCCCTTTCCTTTACCCCAGAAAAAATTCTTAAGTTGGGCATTTCGGGTGACAGTTTTTTTGGGCTGGGATTGGGGCAAACTAAGGGCCTCGTGGGTTTTTTTAAAAAAATTTTTTGGGTTAAAGTTTGGGGCCCCCTTAAAACCCGGGTTTTTTTTCCCCGGGGGCCCCTCTGGAAAAGGAAACCCTTTGGGGGGGCCAACTTGCAAAAAAACCGGCAAAAAATTTTTTTAAACCTTTAAAGCCCCTTCCCCGGTTTTACCCTTTCCCCCGAATTTTTTTAAAAAAAAGGGGGTTAAGGGAAACTGCTTTTTGGGTTGAAAAATCCCGTGCTTTTATGGGGGAGCCCTTTGGGTCAACAAATTTTTTGTCCTTTTGGCCCCGGGGTTTAAAAGGGGTTTAAAGGGGGGTTCCCCTTTTTTAAAGGGGGGGTTCAAAACTACCTTTTCCTTTTCCCCCTGGGTTTCCCCTTTCCCTTTGGGCCTTTTTTTTCCCGGTTAATTTGGAAAAACGGCCCAATAGGGAAAGATTTTCCCCATGTTAAAAATAAATTGACCCCCGGGGCCCGTTGTATCTTTCCCGACCCCCTTTTAAAAAGGGGAAACCGGGCTTGGTTGGGGGTAAAAAGGGGGGTTAAAGGGGTTTGGTTTTTTTTTTTTGTCCAAAAGGGGGTTGGGGAAAGTAGGGTTTCTTTTTTAAATTTTTGAAAAAAATCCCCCAAAATTTTTTTTTCCCCCTTTCCGTTTCCGGGTCCCCCCTTTTGCCGGAAATGCCGGCCCTAAAAAAAAAGGGGCTTTTTTTTTAACGCCGGTGGGGGGCCCGCCCCTTTCCTTCCCCTTTCCCTTTTGGGGGTTGGGAAAAGGGGGGGTTTTTTTTTTTTTAAAAATTTTTAAACTGCCCCCCTTTCCCCGTTACCCCTAAATTTGGGTTTTTTCTTGTTTAAAAAAAAATTTCCCATTCATTTTTTTCAAAAAAAGATTTCGGCCCGTTTTTTTTCCCTTTTTTGGGGCCCCCCGGGGGGGAAAAAACCCCCCAACCGGTTTTCCCCCCCTTTTGTCCCTTTTTAAACTTTTGGGCCCTTTTGGGGGGCCCCTTAAAATTTCCGGCCCCCCTTTTAACCCAAAATGTTTTTTATGCTGCCCATTTTTCCCTTTCCCCTTTTTTTTAAGCGGTTTGTTGCATGGTTCACTTTTTTTAGCAAATTTTCCCGGTTTTTTCCCCGGGAAAATTTTAATTCTAGGGCCCTCGTTCGGGGGTTCGTTTACCCTTGTCCCAAAAATTTGGGATTTCCGCCCCCCCGGGGGCCCGCTTATTTAACCCTTCCTGTTAGGCCTAACCGGGCTGTTCAAAAAGTTCCAGAATTGGCCCCTTTTGGGGGGTTTTTTTCCCCGATTAAAACCCTTCCTTTTTTCATTTCCCAAAAAGGGGCCCCCTTTTTAAAAACCCAAAATTTGGGAACTTTCTGTTTAAAAAAAGGGTTTAGTCATTTTTTACAGGGTTTTGACATTCTTGGATCCGAAAGGGGTCCGTCGGGGCCTTTTTCCCCCGGGTCCGGAGGCCAAAACCTTTTGTAATTTTTTAAGTTAAACCCCCATGGAGCCTCAGGGAAAGGGAAAAGGGGAAACCCCCATTTTAAAAGGTTTTTTTCAGAAATCAGGTCAAGTAGCATTTGGCCCCCTCCGATTACCAGGCCCAGGCTGGAAAAGGGGGCCGGTTAAATGGGCCACAAATACCAAAAGAACATTTCTGTTGCCAAAAAGGGGGGTTCTTCCTTGGCGTTGCCAGCTCCCCCCTTCCTTAGGTGTTGGGGATAAATCAATTTTTGGGGGGGAATAAAATAAAAAACCCCACCCTTTCTTTTGAGAAGGACTCCTGTCCGGTCATTCATTAATGAAGGTATGGCGCTGGTTCCTCTCAGATGGCTGACTGGACAAAAGGACCGAATCATTAAAGAGTTGAAAGAGTGTGTGTGTGTGTTTGTGTGTGTTTAGAGTGGGGCCATACGTGACTAAGGAGAGAAACGGCCTTGTCCTAATCTTTCTGCCCCGGTGAGGTCAGGTGTGTGATTGCCCTTCCCTAACCTATGAATATAAAGAGCTTCTTTGGTTGTTGACCACTTCTAAGCTATTCGTGATGCGGGGGACGGGGGTTGTGCATAGAACTTCCTTAGAGAATGTCACCGTTGTCTTTATGGCGATCAGTCAGTTAACAGAAGGGCTCATTTGTAGATGCTTCAACATTCCTTCAGAGCTTCCCACTGTTATCTTTCTTTAGATCAGCTCAGACGCCAGATTGCCCTGCCGAAGTATTCAACTCTCATTCAGTGTTTTTCCATCTTACACATAATATTTATGCAAACCATACTAGGCTGTGCTAAGCTAGAATATATATTCTTTACACTGGTCTAGTTAGACCTTAGTCCTGATAGAGGACTCATCTCTGTACTGGTCTTGTTAGACCTTAGTCCTGATAGAGGACTCATCTCTGTACTGGTCTAGTTAGACCTTAGTCCTGATAGAGGACTCATCTCTGTACTGGTCTTGGTAGACCTTAGTGCTGATAGAGGACTCATCTCTGTACTGGTCTTGTTAGACCTTAGTGCTGATAGAGGACTCATCTCTGTACTGGTCTAGTTAGACCTTAGTCCTGATAGAGGACTCATCTCTGTACTGGTCTAGTTAGACCTTAGTCCTGATAGAGGACTCATCTCTGTACTGGTCTTGTTAGACCTTAGTCCTGATAGAGGACTCCTCTCTGTACTGGTCTAGTTAGACCTTAGTGCTGATAGAGGACTCCTCTCTGTACTGGTCTTGTTAGACCTTAGTCCTGATAGAGGACTCCTCTCTGTACTGGTCTAGTTAGACCCTAGTGCTGATAGAGGACTCCTCTCTGTACTGGTCTTGTTAGACCTTAGTCCTGATAGAGGACTCCTCTCTGTCCTGGTCTTCATTAACACTGTATTGAGTTGTAAAAAGTTAACACTAGGTCAAATAACTCTGGTCAGTGTTGATGTTACACACTACTGTGTTGATAATTTACTCTATTACAGTGAAAACACAACACTGACTGTGTACAATTCTAACATCCATTGACACTGGCATTTTCTAAATGAATGTACTCTTTGGAGTAAAATTACATCAAATTCGTTTTCAAGTTAGTTTTTTTTAAACAACAAATTAACAATAACAAAATAGTTACCACAACATGATGCATTTCACATTTCTTTATTGTGCAGGGCAACAATACAAAACATTGACCTTAGATCTGCATAAAATGGCAAGAAAGGACAATGTACAAGGAGGAGTCTGCCATGCCGTACTGCATTTGAAGATCAAATGGTTTATTATATAACAGGTCATTTATGTGCAATACCTTGACAAGCCTGTCAGGATGCAGCCTAACCTTAAAGGCATGGTAATGCTGATCAAAACACATGGTTTCCAGCAAGTTTACACAGAGTAATACACAGTCATCTTTAACAACAATAGTCCTTATCTTACTAAACACAGGCTACCTCAGTACAGATAATGAAGTTGGGGCGGTACTCTGTACCATGTTTTATCCACTTCGCAGAAAACACACTGGGAGATGATCCAGCTCCAAGTTTGAAAGCAATCTCTGAACCCTCTTTTAGCTCATGAAGTGTCACCATCGTTCCTGGACCTAAAGTTAATCTTCCCTTGCTGAAAGACTCCCAATACATCCCCTTACAACTTTGATGCTTTTTGGCTAATGTCAGTGTAACGTTTTTAAAGCTTATCAGTATTGGGCACTATAGTAAGAAATGTAAATTATCAGTGGTGGGATTTTAAAATTAGAAAAATGAATAACCTTCTTGAATACCACAAGATGCTTCTCTGCTTGGGATGCAGACACCTTTCCTGGTTTCTTCCGACCCTGAGCAGAAGGTGGAATCAGGTGCAGCAACAGTAGAAGCGAGGACAGGTCCCCGTCCCAACCTGTAACAGTTTTGTTGTTAACACACATCAGTATATCTGCAATGTCAAAAAAATAGCCGTTAGTGCTTTTGAGGTTTCTTCAGTATACACCATGTTATCTTATATTAATATCTCAAATCAGCTTTACATATGTTAATAATAAATAGTTTACACATGTTGATATATTTCTAGTCTTAATGCAAAACAACAAAAAACGGCTTACCAAAGTCCACATCCACTTCAGTGCCATCCTCAGAAGGATCAGCTGCCAGAAGGTGTTCCTCAAGCTTTCTGCATTGTTTGATGATCTTTTTCTTAAATGTGGTTGGCCACTTCTCCAGAAGCTTGTCTGATGTATCCTCTCCAAACATCAGAACGAAATCCTGTTCAACCTAGTGTAGGGATGTTGGGGGACAGTGTCAGGATTTCATAATCTGCCAAACGTAATTGTTAGTTGTTGTTAGTGTCAATGCCTATTTCCTGTTCATCTAAAATGTCAGATATTTACCAAGACTTTGACATCTTTAAAACGCGGAAAGTCGGACAGGATGTCCCTTGACTGCTGGGGGTCAAGGATCATGTTGCGGCGATAGACAAATGTCAGTTTCATCTTTTTCTTGAGTGTGTCCTCATCAGCAGAATATTTCATCAATGAGATGGCTTCTTTACATTCATCGTCGCTCGGGACAGTCTCTGGAAGAAACTCGGACTCTCGTCTGACAGTTGGTCCTCCAGACATGTCATCACCAGATGGTCCTTTGGCTGATTAAACACCATCTAAAAAATATTGTGTGATAAATACAGATCACAACCATGTGCATATTGAAAACAATTTAGGTAACTTAGATTTGACATACATTTTAAGAAAAATCTATCATTTATTGTTGACTGGAAAAAAATATGCAATAAAAGGCAATCACTGATTCTACATGCATTCCTCCAGTATTAGTACAGAATTACCTCCAAATGCTGATCGTCTGTCTTTAGCAGTGCATCTCTGAATAGTTTTAATCCTCCAGGCGAGGTACCCAGTCCCACTCTGACCATCATAATAATGCTCCTGGGAGGATAAAAGGAAAACAAAACAGACATTTCATTAGTAACATTTAAAATGTAACATCATGCTCTGGAAGAATTATACACGTTTCAATACAGCATCTCACACAACCACAATCATCACTGTGTTTTACTCACATAGCCATTCTTGGAATAAGGGTCACTGAGGAAGGGGAATAAGGCCACGATACATTTGGCATACATTTCCTTCAACAGAGGCTAAAGGTTGTATCTGAATACAAGTACCTGGGAGTACTTTTTGATTCAAATCTGTCTTTCAAATCACAGGTGAAAAAAGTTTGTAATCGGGTAAAATTCAATCTATCCAATTTCCGATTCTCGCGCAACTACATGTCAACAGAGGCAGCTAAAACATTCATGCATTCAATGGTTATTTCCCATATCACCTACTGTTTAACAACCTGGTCACATGCTAGTGCCACTACGCTCAAACCATTACAGTCATTATACAAGCGTACACTCAAAACTCTTGATTAAAAAAAAGTTCTGTCTCATCACTGTCCTATTCTAAAAAAATACAACTTGCTTAGTTGGGATAACTTGATTAAATATGTGCACGTCTGTCTGATGTACAAAATCATACATGGATTGACCTCTCCTCCTCTCAAACAATTTGTCACCACACAAACTGGATATCGGCTCACGAGAGGAGCAGCGAGAGGGGATTGTATCGTCCCTCTCAGGAAAAGAGCTTTCAGTCATGCTGCTTTCTCAGTACAAGCAGCAGTTCACTGGAACTACATTCCAGGATCTATCAGAGAGCTACAATCATTCAACTCTTTTAAAGCAGAAACAAAGAAATGGTACTTTACTACCCAGCTCCGTCAGCACTAGACTGTAACTACCTCCTCCATCTATCCAGGTTGGACTTTCATTCTTTCTGTCTGTCAGTTGTTGTCTGTCTGTTGTCCGGTCTCTGTATGTCTTGACTTGCTGGTCGGTCGTTTACTCCACCTGTCTTCTCTTGTCGTTCACCTGTTTGCAGTTATATGTCACATTTAGTCTGTAAGCTTTTATGTTGTATCTCTGACATTATGTTTTTATTCTGTCCATTTTAACATTGTTCTCCCCTATTTTATTTGCTTTATCTGTAGATTGTATTTGCAATCTTATGTTTTTAGGTTTGTTCTTAACATCAGCAACATTGGGACTACAGATGAAAAATAGCCTCTTGGCTAACTCTGGCACATTTACTGCAATGTTTTTATCAATGTGCACTGTCCCTTATTAAATAAACCATTTAAATAAATAAAACTCTCTGGGTGGTGATGTACTGCAAGATTAAATAAGACATTCTTTTTTTAGTCATATTTCCAGAATTTAATGACAGATTGAGAACAACTAAAAACAATTAGTAAATTACCCATTTTTCTCTGTTATGTCAGCTGCTAGAATGTTCACCATTTTACTTCTGCTTTCATCCATCAAGGACTTGGTTTGGTTGTATTCATTTATTATCAGTTCCCCACCAGATTTCTTGGTAAGAATGGATTCCACAAATTTAAACACAAAGAAAAACTGTTAGGAGTATATCCATTATAATTCATAGTTGACTTGAAGTCACTAGGAGAACCAAATCCACAAAAAGAAAAATTAGGGACTTCTGTACATTCCATTCTGTACATTAGTAAGCATTCATTATTTAAAATTACCGTATTTTCCGCACTATAGGGCGCACTGGATTATAAGGCGCACTGTCAATGAATGGTCTATTTTCCATCTTTTTTCATGTATATAGCGCACCGGACTATAAGGCGCATTAAGCGAAACAAAACAGTCAGCCAGTCAAATTTTATGAAACGTGTTCACAATAACTCTCAACATTGTTCAGTTATAACACGTAAAATACAACACAATACACTCACAACATAGCGAGAACTACAGTGAAGGGTGACATCGTTCTGGTCCCTGTTTCCTCCACGGTGCGGTTCACGGGGTATCAGAGGTGAGGGAACTGTGTCCATGTTGGTGACGTGCTCTGACCGGATCTTCTTTTCAGTGATCTGGTTTTTGCAGTATTACTCCGCGACGCTCCTAACTGCGGTAGCCGTGATGCTGCAAGCGGTGCGGCTTTGGAGTTTACCGAAGTCGTACTAAAACATGTTGACAGCGCGCCGTGAACCACACAAAATCGCTTCGAGGTCAGTAAACACAAACAGAATTAATCCATATACAAGGCGCTCCGGATTATAAGGCGAACTGTTGTTTTTTGAGAAAATTAAAGGCTTTTAAGTGCGCCTTTTCGTGCGGAAAATACGGTAGTTTTTTGATAACGCTATTTTGTTATACTTTGAGATGCCATCTTATGTACAAGAGACCCTAAATGATATGATTAGAAGGCTCTTGTGGATTTGAGTTTCCAGATGCTTTGAAGCCACAATTCCACAGCTTTAAATGCTGGAAATAAATAAACAACTTCAACAATGTCACCATGTAATGTAAAATCTCAATTATGCAATATTAATCAGGAACAGATTTCAATGTCACAACTAAATTATTGGTGTTTGTGCGTCAACTCTCACCTGCTTAGCCTCTGGCGTCTTCCAGAAGGGCTTTCAGAAAGGATCATTGTATCCTGCGAGTCTGAGGAATCCAGGGCTGATGGTTGTGACTGCTCCCAGGAGCACCGGAGACAGATTATAGCCATGATTGAAGAAGAAAGAGGGAGATTAAAAACATTAAATGCACACTACCCACAAATGTTTCCCTTTATCCATTGAACAACTTAGCTTCACGTGACAAACGACTCACTTACCCATTAAATAATATGCATTACAAATGTAACAAACCTGTGTCATATTTGATGGTTAGCGCCCCAGTTGATGGATCCTTCACTACGTCCTCAAACACATCGTCATCCAACTCAGTTCCCGTACCGTCAACAACTTTCACCCCTTCGGTTATGGCTGGCACACCAAACTTTGCAAATGCTAGAATCATAAAGGTCATTAGATATGGAACATTAGTTTATTACTCAAAAATACTTGTTGAATTTGTATTATTACCTTTAAAATAAAGGCTTTAATAAAAAAACACAAGTGAAATAAAATGCTTGAAGATTAAATTGATCCCCAACCAATTTGATACATTTATTAGCCTTTTTTTTTAAATCCCAAAAGGTTACTTTTCTTGATTTTAGCATTTATATCACAGTACACTGAATATATTTAGGTTGGGAGTAAAATAACTTTTGAGGATGTACTTTTAGGCTTTAGGAAACACTTAAAAATATAACTATTACATCTAGAAAATAATCAATAATGTTACCACTAATAGTGTCTTACATTGTGCATCAATAGTTATGGGGTTAGGGAAGAAGAAACATAGACAACGTGAATTAATATACACAAACACACATAATACAATTTAAAAAACAGAGGACTTTAAATGTAGCATAACCTTCTGGATATTCCAGTATATCAATTTTAAATAGCAACATTATATTACTATTACAACTTAAGTCTTTGTGAAATGTCTTACCTGCAGCCAAAAACTCCCTCAGAGTTGGTTCCGTTATTCGGCCAAATGTTTGGACACCCCCGAGTTTCGCCTTCAGTAGCATGGCCCCTGTAAAGAGTAGCAGCACATTGGTCAGTTAAAGTCTCTGTAGTTACACCCCGCGCACACCGTTAGCTTGTTGACGTTACAGCGGAAAGCAGCAGCCGTTTTAGGGCTCGATCACACCAGACGCGACTCTAAAAGACGCAGCCGCACCAAAAACGCCGGGCAGAACAGCGCAGTGCACCTGTGGAACGGACCTGCGTGCGCAACCAACCGTTAATTTTGGGTTCAAGATATTTAAAAAATGAAAGTCTCGCCGTACCATAGGGAATCAATGGTTTAGCGGGCGACGCGTTTTTGAGAGGCGCGTCTGGTGTGATCGAGCCCAGTAAACACGTCCTGCTCCTCTGGCTCTCAGCGCAGGACGACCGCACTGCGCCGTTAGCTTCAATGCTTCCCTCGTGCTTTAGCTTGAGTCATGTTGTTCTGAACGAGTCAAATGGAGGCGTGGCTGCGAGTTTCAGCAGACCTGAGATCAGCTAACTTAAATCAACAGATGACTGCATAAAATAGATAAATGTAACCGATTCAAATGTCCTCTTAAAGTCGACCGTGCGGCTGCAAGAATACAATATCAGTAGCTAGCTAACTTAAGTACTTGAGTAGCTAGTAGTTTCATAAAGACTACAAAATAATCACCCCTCCACACTGTATTAACAGCTCGTCGTGCTGTTGAGTTTGAGTTAACTAACATGAGCTTGTTAGTCTTAATTTGTTGAACGTTGACCACACATATAAGCTAGTTCCCAACTCGGTCATGTTAATCCATTGTAATTTGTCATTTTAAAATGCAAAGACAGCTGGAATAAGGCGAGCCAACATTATTAAGGTATTCTAAATGTTTGCCCCTGTTGAAATGCCAAAATACTGTCTTTAATAAGTGACTAAAAGACACTTACCGCAGTCGGTCGACTTTAGGAAAAGCGCGCTGAGAAAAATCCGTGAGAGCCGTTAGAAATGAGGCGAGGAGAGGGGCGTGGCTTCTCAGAGTACTTCTGACACCGCTGTTTTAACTCCGTAAATGAACACCAACACCAGGGGGCATCTTACTCAAGCTGGTGTTGAAATAACTCTGAAAGAGTCAATGGACTTTGACACTGCATATTTAACACTGTGGATTTTACTGTGTAGAGTCTTAAAAAGTAGAATGGGAGCCAGAGCCTTCAGGTATCAAGCTCCTCTTCTATGGAACCAGCTTCACCTTCAGTCCGGGAGGCTCCGCCCCCTCATGGAGACTGAAGCCTTTCCTCTCTGACAGCTGATAGTGACACCTGAACCAGGTTCACCTGAACCAGGTTCACCTGGAGACGCTGCTATAGGCTGAGAGGCTGGGGGACGCTTAGGATGCACTGAGCTCCTCTCCTCTCTCCTTAGGGACGCTTAGGATACACTGAGCTCCTCTCCTCTCTCCTTAGGGACGCTTAGGATACACTGAGCTCCTCTCTCCTCTCTCCTTAGGGACGCTTAGGATACACTGAGCTCCTCTCCTCTCTCCTTATGGACGCTTAGGATGCACTGAGCTCCTCTCCTCTCTCCTTAGGGACGCTTAGGATACACTGAGCTCCTCTCTCCTCTCTCCTTATGGACGCTTAGGATGCACTGAGCTCCTCTCCTCTCTCCTTAGGGACGCTTAGGATACACTGAGCTCCTCTCTCCTTTCTCCTTATGGACGCTTAGGATACACTGAGCTCCTCTCTCCTCTCTCCTTATGGACGCTTAGGATACACTGAGCTCCTCTCCTCTCTCCTTAATGACGCTTAGGATACACTGAGCTCCTCTCCTCTCTCCTTAAGGACGCTTAGGATACACTGAGCTCCTCTCCTCTCTCCTTATGGACGCTTAGGATACACTGAGCTCCTCTCCTCTCTCCTTATGGACGCTTAGGATACACTGAGCTCCTCTCTCCTCTCTCCTTAAGGACGTTTAGGATACACTGAGCTCCTCTCTCCTCTCTCCTTAAGGACGCTTAGGATACACTGAGCTCCTCTCTCCTCTCCTTATGGATGTTCAGGATACACTGAGCTCCTCTCTCCTCTCCTCTCTCCTTATGGACGCTTAGGATACACTGAGCTCCTCTCTCTCTCTCCTTATGGATGTTAGGATACACTGAGCTCCTCCTCTCCTCTCTCCTTATGGACGTTTAGGATACACTAAGCTCCTCTCTCCTCTCCTCTCTCCTTATGGACACTTAGGATACACTGAGCTCCTCTCTCCTCTCCTCTCTCCTTATGGACGTTTAGGATACACTAAGCTCCTCTCTCCTCTCCTCTCTCCTTATGGACACTTAGGATACACTGAGCTCCTCTCCTCTCTCCTCTCCTTATGGACGCTTAGGATACACTGAGCTCCTCTCTCCTCTCCTCTCTCCTTATGGACACTTAGGATACACTGAGCTCCTCTCTCCTCTCCTCTCTCCTTATGGACACTTAGGATACACTGAGCTCCTCTCTCCTCTCTCCTTATGGACGTTTAGGATACACTGAGCTCCTCTCTCCTCTCCTCTCTCCTTATGGACACTTAGGATACACTGAGCTCCTCTCTCCTCTCTCCTTATGGACGTTTAGGATGCACTGAGCTCCTCGCTCCTCTCTCCTCTCTCCTTATGGACGTTTAGGATACACTGAGCTCCTCTCTCCTCTCCTCTCTCCTCTCTCCTTATGGACGTTTAGGATACACTGAGCTCCTCTCTCCTCTCTCTCTCCTTAAGGATGAATGTTCATCTCTCCATCACACGTTACTAACTCTGCTTTCTCCCCGGAGTCCTTGTGACTTCACGTCTCATGGGGTCATCGGACCCTATGAGACGACATAGATCCTATCTGCCTGATGGATCATCGAGGTCTGGGTCGTGGAATTCCTGCTCCTGACTACGCCACTGTCCTGTTGAGACTCCGCCCACTGTTGAGACTCCGCCCACTCCTCCTCCCCACCGCCATCTGCCTGATGGATCGTGGAGGTCTCCATCGTGGAATATGCCTACTATGAACTATTCATACACTCTGTCACATTCATTGAATGTATTTTAACTCTAAATCTGTCCTTCTGGTCACATGACATCTATTGTTCTGTCCATCCTGGAGAGGGATCCTCCTCTGTTCTCTCCTGCAGGTTTCTTCCCTTTTTTTCCCCCTGAAGGGTTATTATAAACTAACTAAAGGACGTTTGCTAAGTTACTCGATTAAAGGAAAATATTTTTCATCACTTCTTTAATCCTTAAACATTACATTCACGGTTGTCAACAGACTTCATCTTATTGTGTGACGGATGGACCTAAACAACATGTTTTAAAAACTATTTCCCTCCAGAGCCGTCAGACGCTGCCCGTCTCACTCCAGAACATTCTGATCAGAACCGATGACGTCATTTATTCTTCTAGTTCACAAAAACATTGAATATGAACCCAAAGCCAAGTTAGATCCCTTGTTTCTTTTCTTTCTTCAAACTCGGTGGGATATTTTTTTACTTTGCTTTGAATTTTTAATTTAAACTTTTCCTCTTTTTTTTTACATTGCTTTCAGTTTTTAAATGTAAACATCGTTTTGATTTAAAGAAAATGTAAACATCGTTTTGATTTAGATTTTATAACATTGGTTTGATTTTTGTGAATAATATATATTTCTAACATTACTCCAATATATATGTTTTTAAACATTGCTTGGAAATATTTAGTTAAATATTGCCTAAATATATATATAAATAGTTAGCCGTATATGTGTTGGCGAGCTCGCTGGGTAGTGACGTCACGACCCAGGGGGTCACGTGACACTGTCTCTGAAGGACCTGAAGGAGCTGCTCGCGGTTCCGGAGCTATCGAGACCCGTTCAGAGCGGACGACCGGCGCGGCACCATGGACGGCAGGAGCTACGGTTCAGGTACCGGACACCTTACCCAGTGCTGCACGCGCCTCGTTCACGAGGTCCTGTTACCGGGAAAACACAGCTAGCTAACGAAGATGCGTTAGCCGCTAACAAAGACGCGCTAGCTGCTGCTAGACAACGTTAGCTTGTTTTAAGGTCTCCGCTGCTGTGTGTGGGAAATAATGTAATTACTTTAGTTACTGAAGGAACGTCTGGACAGACGGGAAGAACCGCTGATAGCCCTTCAGCCGGTTAGCTTCACGTAACGTAATCAAGGCTGAGCCACCGGGATGATGCTATGCTAACGATGCTAACGACTCAATTAGCAATCTGTTGAAATGGAGAAATACTTCGAGGTTTGAATCTCCAAGAAACCTCCAGAACCAGGTTCTAATCATCAGGACTTTAGAAACCTCCAGAACCAGGTTCTAATCATCAGGACTTTAGAAACCTCCAGAACCAGGTTCTAATCATCAGGACTTTAGAAACCTCCAGAACCAGGTTCTAATCATCAGGATTAGAAACCTCCAGAACCAGGTTCTAATCATCAGGACTTTAGAAACCTCCAGAACCAGGTTCTAATCATCAGGACTTTAGAAACCTCCAGAACCAGGTTCTAATCATCAGGACTTTAGAAACCTCCAGAACCAGGTTCTAATCATCAGGACTTTAGAAACCTCCAGAACCAGGTTCTAATCATCAGGACTTTAGAAACCTCCAGAACCAGGTTCTAATCATCAGGATTTTAGAAACCTCCAGAACCAGGTTCTAATCATCAGGACTTTAGAAACCTCCAGAACCAGGTTCTAATCATCAGGACTTTAGAAACCTCCAGAACCAGGTTCTAATCATCAGGACTTTAGAAACCTCCAGAACCAGATCTGATTACATTATGATTCATACCATGTACTAATACACTCTATACTCCACCATGTACTAATACACACTCTATACTCCACCATGTACTAATACACACTCTATACTCCTACCATGTACTAATACACACTCTATACTCCACCATGTACTAATACACACTCTATACTCCACCATGTACTAATACACTCTACTCCCATGTACTAACACACTCTATACTCCTACCATGTACTAATACACACTCTATACTCCTACCATGTACTAATACACACTCTATACTCCTACCATGTACTAATACACACTCTATACTCCTACCATGTACTAATACACACTCTATACTCCTACCATGTACTAATACACACTCTATACTCCTACCATGTACTAATACACACTCTATACTCCTACCATGTACTAATACACACTCTATACTCCTACCATGTACTAATACACACTCTATACTCCTACCATGTACTAATACACACTCTATACTCCTACCATGTACTAATACACACTCTATACTCCTACCATGTACTAATACACACTCTATACTCCTACCATGTACTAATACACACTATATCCTCCTACCATGTACTAATACACACTATATACTCCTACCATGTACTAATACACACTCTATACTCCTACCATGTACTAATACACACTCTATACTCCTACCATGTACTAATACACACTCTATACTCCTACCATGTACTAATACACACTCTATACTCCTACCATGTACTATACACACTCTATACTCCTACCATGTACTAATACACACTCTATACTCCTACCATGTACTAATACACACTCTATACTCCTACCATGTACTAATACACACTCTATCCTCCTACCATGTACTAATACACACTCTATACTCCTACCATGTACTAATACACACTCTATACTCCTACCATGTACTAATACACACTCTATACTCCTACCATGTACTAATACACACTCTATACTCCTACCATGTACTAATACACACTCTATACTCCTACCATGTACTAATACACACTCTATACTCCTACCATGTACTAATACACACTCTATACTCCTACCATGTACTAATACACACTCTATACTCCTACCATGTACTAATACACACTCTATACTCCTACCATGTACTAATACACACTCTATACTCCTACCATGTACTAATACACACTCTATACTCCTACCATGTACTAATACACACTCTATACTCCTACCATGTACTAATACACACTCTATACTCCTACCATGTACTAATACACACTCTATACTCCTACCATGTACTAATACACACTCTATACTCCTACCATGTACTAATACACACTCTATACTCCTACCATGTACTAATACACACTCTATACTCCTACCATGTACTAATACACACTCTATACTCCTACCATGTACTAATACACACTCTATACTCCTACCATGTACTAATACACACTCTATACTCCTACCATGTACTAATACACACTCTATACTCCTACCATGTACTAATACACACTCTATACTCCTACCATGTACTAATACACACTCTATACTCCTACCATGTACTAATACACACTCTATACTCCTACCATGTACTAATACACACTCTATACTCCACCATGTACTAATACACACTCTATACTCCTACCATGTACTAATACACACTCTATACTCCTACCATGTACTAATACACACTCTATACTCCTACCATGTACTAATACACACTCTATACTCCTACCATGTACTAATACACACTCTATACTCCTACCATGTACTAATACACACTCTATACTCCACCATGTACTAATACACACTCTATACTCCTCCCATGTACTAATACACACTCTATACTCCTACCATGTACTAATACACACTCTATACTCCTACCATGTACTAATACACACTCTATACTCCTCCCATGTACTAATACACACTCTATACTCCTCCCATGTACTAATACACACTCTATACTCCTCCCATGTACTAATACACACTCTATACTCCTCCCATGTACTAATACACACTCTATACTCCTACCATGTACTAATACACACTCTATACTCCTCCCATGTACTAATACACACTCTATACTCCACCATGTACTAATACACACTCTATACTCCTCCCATGTACTAATACACACTCTATACTCCTCCCATGTACTAATACACACTCTATACTCCTCCCATGTACTAATACACACTCTATACTCCTCCCATGTACTAATACACACTCTATACTCCTCCCATGTACTAATACACACTCTATACTCCTCCATGTACTAATACACACTCTATACTCCTCCATGTACTAATACACACTTACTCCTTCATGTACTAATACACTCTATACTCCTACCATGTACTTCATGTGTTCCAGGTGCAGGAGGAGCAGGAGCAGGAGGCCACATGAAGAGAGGGCTCTCTGCAGCCTCCCTGTTCTCGTCCCCCGGCACCAATGCAGACGTCGTCATCGCGAAGATCAACCAGAGGCTGGACATGCTGACCCAGCTGGAGGGGGGGCTGAAGGGGGCCCGGCCCGACAGGTAGCCCCCCGCTCTACAGGAGGCATGCTACATGCCTCATGCTACAGGAGGCATGCTACAGGAGGCATGCTACATGCTACAGGAGGCATGCTACAGGAGGCATGCTACAGGAGGCATGCTACATGCTACAGGAGGCATGCTACAGGAGGCATGCTACATGCCTCATGCTACAGGAGGCATGCTACATGCCTCATGCTACAGGAGGCATGCTACATGCCAGAGGCATGCTACAGGAGGCATGCTACATGCTACAGGAGGCATGCTACAGGAGGCATGCTACATGCCTCATGCTACATGCCTCATGCTACAGGAGGCATGCTACATGCTACAGGAGGCATGCTACATGCCTCATGCTACAGGAGGCATGCTACAGGAGGCATGCTACATGCTACAGGAGGCATGCTACAGGAGGCATGCTACATGCCTCATGCTACAGGAGGCATGCTACATGCTACAGGAGGCATGCTACATGCCTCATGCTACAGGAGACATGCCTCATGCTACAGGAGGCATGCTACAGGAGGCATGCTACATGCCTCATGCTACAGGAGGCATGCTACATGCCTCATGCTACAGGAGACATGCCTCATGCTACAGGAGGCATGCTACATGCCTCATGCTACATGCCTCATGCTACAGGAGGCATTCTACATGCCTCATGATTCATGCTTCTGGAGCATGCTATATGCCTCATGCTACATGCCTCATGCTACAGGAGGCATGCTACATGCCTCATGCTACAGGAGGCATGCTACATGCCTCATGCTACATGCCTCATGCTACAGGAGGCATGCTACATGCCTCATGCTACATGCCTCATGCTACAGGAGGCATTCTACATGCCTCATGCTACATGCCTCATGCTACAGGAGGCATGCTACATGCCTCATGCTACATGCCTCATGCTACAGGAGGCATGCTACATGCCTCATGCTACAGGAGGCACGCTACATGCCTCATGCTACATGCCTCATGCTACAGTAGGCATTCTACATGCCTCATGCTACATGCCTCATGCTACAGGATGCATGCTACATGCCTCATGCTACAGGAGGCATGCTATATGCCTCATGCTACAGGAGGCATGCTATATGCCTCATGCTACAGGAGGCATGCTACATGCCTCATGCTACATGCCTCATGCTACAGGAGGCATGCTACATGCCTCATGCTACAGGATGCATGCTACATGCCTCATGCTACAGGATGCATGCTATATGCCTCATGCTACAGGAGGCATGCTACATGCCTCATGATACAGGATGCATGCTACATGCCTCATGCTACATGTTACATATATCACGCTTCATGTTACATGTCATGCTACATTATACATGCCTCATGCTACATAGCACACCTCCCTCAGCTGCTCCAGTAGTAACTTCGGGTCTCGTTTCTGAATCTCCTCGATGCTAACGGCCTGAAACATGAGCTCATGGCAGCGTAGCGCTGCTGCTCTATGATGACGTAAACAAGCTAACGTAAACAAGCTTCTGCTGTTCTTTAATGAAGCCCATCAGGCTGCTTTGTCTGATTGCTGGGAAGAGGAAGTTGTCCTTTAAACACCTCAGATGTGGTGACCATGCATGACCCCCCCCCCCCCCCCCCCCCCCGGTCCATCTCACCTCCTTGTCTCATCTGTCCCCACACCTCCATGTGTAGGCCGTCTCCTCCAGGAGGCCGGTCTGCGTCTCCTTCAGCGTGCAGCATCAGTCTGGCCTCAGCTCCAGCGTCTGTAGCTCAGAGCGTTGCTGTGTTTCACCACGGTCTCCTCTTGTGGTGCGAGGAGCAGCGGGGGGAGCGATCCCAAACCCGACTGCCGGTCTGTACCAACCCTCTCCCTCCTCCCCCGCAGGTACGACCACTACGAGTCCTTCGACTCGCGCTCCTCTTCCGCGCTCGCCTCCTCCCGAGATCTCTACAGATCTGGCGGCGGTAGCTATGGCTACGGCGATGGCCGCGAGGACGACATGCTGCTGAGTCAGCGAGGAGGCTCCGGCTTCGGAGGGGGCGTTGGGCTCGGGGGCGCAGGAGGAGGCTTTGACAGCCCCTCCTCCTCCTATGGAGTCGCTAAAATGCGCCCGAATATGAGGGAGTCCTTCAACAGTGGCCAGGAGAGAGGCTCTGGAGGCGGAGGCTGGCCCGGAGCCGGCCAACGGGCCCCCCGAAGGGGGGGCGGTGCCGGGGCCCGAGGAGCCGGAGGCGGAGGCTTTGGAAGCCGCCGGTCCGACCCCACTCCTCTAGGAGGTGGAGGCGGGCGGGGCCAGTCCCACCGCGGCCGCTCCCCGGGAGCTGGTAGAGGAAAGCTCCCATCCCTCCTGTCCAACCGCATGTACCCCGAGACAGGGGGCTTCCAACAGGGCCCCACCCGAGGGCCCCACGACTTCCCCGAGAGGCACTTTGGAGGGGGTCCGCAGGCCGGCCGCCAGCGGGGCCGCAAGAGACCCCTCAACAAAGTAAGTACCTCCAGCCAGAGCTCCTCAGACTGATCCTGTGGTCACCTGGCCGGCTCGTATGTAACGGGGTCCCAGAGTTCTCAAGGACCCCCCCCCCCCCCCCCTAGGACAGGGCCCGCCCTCCCAGAGGTGGAGTGATGTCTCTGCGGTCTCCTCTTGATAACCGATGAGTGTAGCAGCCGGAGCTCTGCGTGTGGTGGTGTGGCCTGTAGGTGGCGCTGTGGTCTGATGTGTGCCGGTGCAGCAGGTGAAGCCACCGCGCGACGTCCAGAAGAAGAGGAAGCAGACGCTCACGGCCGCCGACGAGCCCGAGTCCAAGGTGAACCGCACGGAGGGCGCCGAGGCCGACGCCACGCCAGGTGTGTGTGTGTCTTGTTTTTGCAGCACATGTGCACACTGCATCCTGCACACACAATCTCGTATGATTGGACCACTAGGGGGCGCTGCAATCATTTGCCAAAGTTTGGTGTTTTTGGCTTGAATTTGTCATTTGTTGACGTTATACATTTACAGATTTAAGCCGATCTAAAGGCCTTATAGTCGATCTAAAGGCCTTATAGTCGATCTAAAGGCTTTGAGGCCGATCTAAAGGCTTTGAGGCCGATCTAAAGGCCTTATCGTCGATCTAAAGGCCTTATAGCCGATCTAAAGGCCTTATGGTCGATCTAAAGGCTTTGAGGCCGATCTAAAGGCCTTATCGTCGATCTAAAGGCCTTATAGTCGATCTAAAGGCCTTATAGTCGATCTAAAGGCTTTGAGGCCGATCTAAAGGCCTTATAGCCGATCTAAAGGCCTTGAGGCCGATCTAAAGGCCTTATAGCCGATCTAAAGGCTTTGAGGCCGATCTAAAGGCCTTATCGCCGATCTAAAGGCCTTATCGTCGATCTAAAGGCTTTGAGGCCGATCTAAAGGCCTTATCGTCGATCTAAAGGCTTTGAGGCCGATCTAAAGGCCTTATAGCCGATCTAAAGGCCTTATCGTCGATCTAAAGGCTTTGAGGCCGATCTAAAGGCCTTATAGTTGATCTAAAGGCCTTGAGGCTTTGAAGATGAACACTTCCCTTAAGCTGATCCCTTCAGACATAGTCCTGAGGCTCCAGGCGAGGCCCTCATGGACATGAAGAAACAAACACGTCATAGGAACCTCTTCACATGTTCACGTCCCGCCAGCGCCCCCTAGTGGCACAGACGAGCGAGCACCGCTGAGCAGCTTTAATGTTGTTGTTTCTAAACAGAGCAAACGGAGAAGAACGGTGCTGACGGGGAAGAGAAGCCGGTGAGTAGATCTGTTCACGCTGAAGTCTGAAGTTAATGACCTTTTGCTACATCACAACAACAACCTCCACCACCTCCGCTGCACACAGAAGCATCTTGAAGTGTTTTTAATATAATCATCATTAATAATAATGATTTGTCTTCAGGAGACGAACACCGAGGCTGATGGAGGTCACGGTGAGTGTCTCACCTCCACCCTCAACACCACCCTCACCTCCACCCTCACCTCTAACCTCCTGTACTCAGACTCGCCTCCACCACCAGAACAACAACAACAACAGGAGGACAAGAGGAGTCCTCAGGACAAACGGACGCCGCCCCAAAGTCAGGACAAGCACCCAAAGATGAGGAAAAGGAGGGGCTTCCTGGAGAGGTGTGGCCTATTGTACGAATACACC
Source organism: Pseudoliparis swirei (assembly GCF_029220125.1). NCBI lineage: Eukaryota > Metazoa > Chordata > Actinopteri > Perciformes > Liparidae > Pseudoliparis > Pseudoliparis swirei. The sequence goes on along the minus strand of NC_079411.1, from coordinate 134,474 downwards.
AGAATACATACTTGGAAAAATACTGTGAGGGTCAACACTGCTAGAAGAAGTTTCCTCTTCAGCAGCTTGTTGACCTCATGACCTTCACCACAGGGAGCGCTTCATTTAGCCACCTGCTGGTCTGGAGTCATACAAGAGAAAGAAGTACATGTGTAACCGTGTGTGTGTGTGTATGTATGTATATATATATATTATATGTGTGTGTGTGTCTTCCTGCAGGGTGATGTTCGCCTGCTCCGTCTGTAAGTTTCGTTCCTTCTACAAAGACGAGATGGAGGTTCACCTGGAGAGCCGCTTCCACAAGGACCACTTCAAGTTCCTCTGTGGCCAGCTGACCACGCCCACCACCGACTTCCTGCAGGTAGGAGGGTGTGTGTGTGTGTGGGGGGGGGGGGGGGGGGTGAACAGCCTTTGAGCTGCAGTGAAGACGTTGTTGTTGTTTAGGAGTATCTGCAGAACAAGTTCAAGAAGACAGAGCAGCGAGTCGGACAGCTGGAGAACCACAGCGCCGCCATCTGCCAAGTGTACAAGGAGCAGGACCTCACCAGGGGTGAGAGTCTCTCATCCCCCTCTCTCTCATCCACCCTCTCTCTCTCTCTCTCACACACCCACCCTCTCTCTCTCATCCACCCTCTCCCTCTCTCTCACCCACCCTCTCTCTCTCATCCACCCTCTCTCTCTCATCCACCCTCTCTCTCTCTCACCCACCCTCTCTCTCTCATCCACCCTCTCTCTCTCATCCACCCTCTCCCTCACCCCCCCCTCTCTCTCATCCACCTCTCCTCTCTCTCACCCCCCTCTCTCTCTCACCCCCCTCTCTCTCTCACACCCTCTCCCTCTCATCCACCCTCTCTCTCTCTCATCCACCCTCTCCCTCTCTCACCCTCTCTCTCTCATCCACCCTCTCCCTCTCACCCCCCTCTCTCATCCACCCCTCTCTCTCACACCTCTCTCTCTCACACCTCTCTCTCATCCACCCTCTCTCTCATCCACCTCTCCCACCCCTCTCTCTCATCCACCCTCTCTCTCTCATCCACCCTCTCTCTCTCTCACACCCACCCTCTCTCTCACCCCCCCTCTCTCTCTCACACCCACCCTCTCTCATCCACCCTCTCCTCTCTCTCACCCCTCTCTCTCTCACCTCTCTCTCTCACCCGTCTCTCTCATCCACCCTCTCTCTCTCTCACCTCTCTCTCTCTCTCTCTCTCTCTCTCACCCCCCTCTCTCTCTCATCCACCCTCTCCCTCACCCCCCCCTCTCTCTCATCCACCCTCTCTCTCTCTCTCATCCACCCTCTCTCTCTCACCCCCCTCTCTCTCTCATCCACCCCAGGGTGTCCGCGGGTCCTTAAAAAGTCTTAAATTGCTTTTCCTAAAAATAAGGCCTTAAAAAGTCTTAAATTCAGATTGGATTGGTCTTAAGTTTGTTGGGTGTCATGTCATTACGAATATGAGGCATTCTGTTCCGCCAGGTCCGTATTTTGCTCCGGTTGCTCTGCGGCGTCTCTGGTGTCACCGGGGCCACGCCCCTTCTCTTAAAGGGGCCCCGCGTATTCGGTCCCATCAATCCCCGACAACGTGAAGCATCGGCTACTTTAGAAAACATGGGGGGGGGGGTGCAAGTTCAACAACGGCTTGAAAAGAACGAGTGTTTCTGGTCACGGTGGGTGAAATGCTTCTGAAGCTGCGTTGTGTCGGGAGACTTTCCAGCGGTGGAATCTCACGAGCAGAGCAAGAAGCACAGAGACTAGCGAAGGCCGCCAGCAGCCCGCGGGGCTAGCTGCTGCTCCGCCGCTAGCTCCTGCTCCGCCGCCGGCAACAACGTCAACGCTACAACGCTGGAGGTCACCGGAGGAAATCCAGCGCCGTGCAACAAAGAGCTCATCACCGAAGACCAACGCTGCGGCGCGTTCTTCATTCTGTTCCACGAGACTCTGGACCAGACCACCACGATCAGACAGCTGGACTTCATGTGCGCTCTTGGTGACATGACCCGGTCCAGTCAGGATCCTGTGGAGCTCATGGGCCATGACACCAGGACCTACTTCAGCACCTCAAAGTAAGTCTAACATAAATATATGTATTAACTAACCTCTTGTATACGAGTATGTGTTTCATATAGTTAAGCTTTACTCGTGTGTCAAGTTAATAACAGCTATGCATAGGCGCACTACACATTAATTAGACTAATTAAAAATAGTTTTAGAATGGTAGTAGAGTGGTGTTTACCTGTCAATATGTCTACATAGTGTTCACTAGGCTCAAGGGATGGCTCGCGTTGCTTCATTTGTAAAAATAGTATTCATTCATATTGATCCAGTCTGACATTAATCTGAAGTGGTGTCATAAGAGATGTGGTGACTGTTGTTTGGCTAATGTCTGCCTTTTTTCTTTCTTTTTTCCAGGAGAATGGACCAAATGTCAACTGGAAGTTTTTATATTAATACAGTTTGAAAAGGATTGTTTTCCTAGTATATTCACAAAAGCTCAGGAGGAGACATGAACCTGTGCACAAACATCCATCACATAGAGACATGTATTTTTAAAATATATTTACTTGATATAAGCATTTGTTCATGGGACTTAAATGTTCTGAAAATGTATTAATAAATATAATTTACAACAGCAATGACATTTGTGTTATCCTTTTGCATTACACCATACTGTTAATTTTAAACAGACATCAGTGTGTTTACTTTGAATTAGTTTATTTAGATTAATGTATATTTCCATCGTAAGTTGGGTCTTAAATTTTATTTCGACGTGGTCTTAAAAAGTCTTAAAGTCTTAAATTTCACTGGTTTATTCCTGTAGACACCCTGCCACCCTCTCTCTCTCATACCCACCCTCTCTCTCTCATCCACCCTCTCTCTCTCTCACCCACCCTCTCGCTCTCTCCCCCCTCTCTCTCTCCTCCCCCTCTCCTCAGAGCTGGGCATGGAGCACTTCCTGAGGAAGGTGGAGGCCGCTCACTGTGCTGCGTGTGACCTGTTCATCCCGATGCAGCCGCACCTGATCCAGAAGCACCTGAAGTCTCCGGACCACAACTACAACAGGAAGGTATGCGGGGGGCGGGGCTTAGCCTCAAGACGTCACCGCACACAGAAGATGCTTCATGTGTCGTCTCCTCAGGGCATGATGGAGCAGTCCAAGAGGGCCAGTCTGTCCGTAGCGCGCAGCATCCTCAACCACAAGCTGATCGGCAAGAAGCTGGAGAGCTACCTCAAGGTGCGTTCACTGCCCTGGGCTTTAGAGCTACCTCGTGGTGCGTTCACTGCCCTGGGCTTTAGAGCTACCTCGTGGTGCGTTCACTGCCCTGGGCTTTAGAGCTACCTCGTGGTGCGTTCACTGCCCTGGGCTTTAGAGCTACCTCAAGGTGCGTTCACTGCCCTGGGCTTTAGAGCTACCTCGTGGTGCGTTCACTGCCCTGGGCTTTAGAGCTACCTTGTGGTGCGTTCACTGCTCTGGGCTTTAGAGCTACCTCAAGGTGCATTCACTGCCCTGGGCTTTAGAGCTACCTCAAGGTGCGTTCACTGCCCTGGGCTTTAGAGCTACCTCGTGGTGCGTTCACTGCCCTGGGCTTTTGAGCTACCTTGTGGTGCGTTCACTGCCCTGGGCTTTAGAGCTACCTAGTGGTGCGTTCACTGCCCTGGGCTTTAGAGCTACCTCAAGGTGCGTTCACTGCCCTGGGCTTTAGAGCTACCTCGTGGTGCGTTCACTGCCCTGGGCTTTAGAGCTACCTCGTGGTGCGTTCACTGCCCTGGGCTTTAGAGCTACCTCGTGGTGCGTTCACTGCCCTGGGCTTTAGAGCTACCTCAAGGTGCGTTCACTGCCCTGGGCATTAGAGCTACCTCAAGGTGCGTTCACTGCCCTGGGCTTTAGAGCTACCTCGTGGTGCGTTCACTGCCCTGGGCTTTAGAGCTACCTCAAGGTGCGTTCACTGCCCTGGGCTTTAGAGCTACCTCGTGGTGCGTTCACTGCCCTGGGCTTTAGAGCTACCTCGTGATGCGTTCACTGCCCTGGGCTTTAGAGCTACCTCAAGGTGCGTTCACTGCCCTGGGCTTTAGAGCTACCTCGTGGTGCGTTCACTGCCCTGGGCTTTAGAGCCACCTCAAGGTGCGTTCACTGCCCTGGGCTTTAGAGCTACCTCAAGGTGCGTTCACTGCCCTGGGCTTTAGAGCTACCTCGTGGTGCGTTCACTGCCCTGGGCTTTAGAGCTACCTCGTGGTGCGTTCACTGCCCTGGGCTTTAGAGCTACCTCAAGGTGCGTTCACTGCCCTGGGCTTTAGAGCTACCTCGTGGTGCGTTCACTGCCCTGGGCTTTAGAGCTACCTCAGGTGCGTTCACTGCCCTGGGCTTTAGAGCTACCTCGTGGTGCGTTCACTGCCCTGGGCTTTAGAGCTACCTCGTGGTGCGTTCACTGCCCTGGGCTTTAGAGCTACCTCAAGGTGCGTTCACTGCCCTGGGCTTTAGAGCTACCTCGTGGTGCGTTCACTGCCCTGGGCTTTAGAGCTACCTCGTGGTGCGTTCACTGTCACAGGCTTTCTAACGTTCTTCATCCCTTTCAGGGAGAGAACCCGTTCACCGGTAGTCATGACGACCAGGACCCAGAGGACTCCATGGTGATGGACGCGTCGACCAGCGAGGCGGCGGATGGACAGATGGAGGAGGTGAAGGAGGAGGAGGTGAAGGAGGAGGAGGTGAAGGAGGAGGAGGTGAAGGAAGAGGAGGTGAAGGAGACGGCTGAAGAGGAGACGAGGCAAGAGGCGGGCAACCTCGATGAAGCAGCAACAACAACAACAACGGCAGCCATAGAGGAGGAAAAGATGGAGGGAAACCAGGAAGAGGAGGAGGGCTTTGAGGTGGAGGAGGAGGAGGAGGAGGAGGAAGGATATGTGGTCCATGATGAGGTTGGTGAGGAGGAAGGAGTTGAGGTAGCAGAGGGAGGAGACAAGAATGATGAATGACTTTGCCCCCCCCCCCCCCCCGGTCTCCTTTTTATCGGTCAAGGAAAAGATCCTCAATCATGGACATACTTTGTGATGCGTTCAGGTTCTGCTCGTGAAAAGGAGGACTCTCCCCTCGCTGATGGACTTCAGTGTTTCTCAGAATGTGGAACTTTTCCTCTTTTGATTCCGTCTCGTGCCTTTTTGTTTTTCGTTGACTGTTTCTTTTTGGAATCTTTTATGAAGTCATGTAATCAATAACTTGTGCTAAGGTGAACGAGGGTACCTGAAGGCAACGTTTGGGATACTTAGAATTTACATTATAGACATAAACGTGTTCAATAAATCACTGTTTTCATTCAGATTTCATCTTGCGTCTTTTTAATACAAGTACTGTTCCTTTAAATGGGAACCATCACTAAACCCCAGTTATTAGTTTACTAGTATGTAACAACGCAACTACACGCAATGACGGAACTACACGCAACAACGTAATTACACGCAACGGCGAAACTACACGCAACGACGTAACTACACGCAACGGCGAAACTACACGCAACAACGTAACTAAACTCAGCAACGTAACTACACGCAACAACGTAACTAAACTCAGCAACGTAACTACACGCAACAACGGAACTACACGCAGCGACGGAACTACACGCAGCAGCGGAACTACACGCAACAACGGAACTACACGCAACAATGTAACGACGCAACAACGGAACTACACACAACGGAACTACACGCAACAATGTAACGACGCAACAACAGAACTACACGCAACAATGTAACTACACGCAACAACGGAACTACATGCAGCGACGTAACTACACGCAACAATGTAACTAGACGCAACAATCTAACTACACGCAACAATGGAACTACACGCAACAACGGAACTACACGCAGCGACGTAACTACACGCAACAACGGAACTACACGCAGCAACGGAACTACACGCAGCAACGTAACTACACGCAACAACAGAACTACACGCAGCAACGGAACTACACGCAACAACGGAACTACACGCAACAATGTAACTAGACGCAACAACGTAACTACACGCAACAACGGAACTACACGCAACAATGTAACTACACGCAACAACGGAACTACACGCAGCGACGTAACTACACGCAACAACGGAACTACACGCAGCGACGTAACTACACGCAACAACGGAACTACACGCAGCGACGGAACTACACGCAACAACGGAACTACACGCAGCAACGGAACTACACGCAACAACGTAACTACACGCAGCAACGGAACTACACGCAACAACGGAACTACACGCAACAACAGAACTACACGCAGCAACGGAACTACACGCAACAACGTAACTACACGCAACAACGGAACTACACGCAGCAACGGAACTACACGCAGCAACGTAACTAGACGCAACAACGTAACTACACGCAACAACGGAACTACACGCAACAATGTAACTACACGCAACAACGGAACTACACGCAGCGACGTAACTACACGCAACAACGGAACTACACGCAGCGACGTAACTACACGCAACAACGGAACTACACGCAGCGACGTAACTACACGGAACTGCAACATGTTTACACATTTCTACACAAAACTAAACATGATACATAACTACACATAATGATACATAACTACACAGTGATACATTACTACAAGTAACATAACTACATATTACACATAACTGCACGTAAACAATCATTACATCTAACTTCTGTCGTCTTTATTCAAGCACAAAGTTCAAGTGTGTAACGTTCATGATCAACAACACGTATCATCTGAAATCATTACGTGATGTTGCGTGATGCTACCCGGGAGGGGGGGGGAGTGACGTCACTTCGGCTGACAACCTGCGTCCCGTGCGTCTGACGTCACCGCCGGGCGTCGAACGGGACTGTTTGTTCTGGATTTGGGGCGAGGAAGGTCTGCGCCGCGCGAACAGCGACCGAAGCAGGTAAAACTGCGATCTCAATCCTCTCTACGGCGGCCGTTGCTTTACCGGACGGCGGCGCGGACCCGCGGGGATCCGGTTTAAAGGCCGTAGCGGCTGTCTGGGGGGCGTATTTCGCGCGCGCTGTCAGTGCGCCCCGGCCAGCGGAGCGCGAGCTGGTCCCCCACAGGCCTCGCGCCGGTTCGGGCGCACGAGAGACAGAGAGATCCCTTTATTAGTTAGCGTGTCTTTTACAATGGCGGGGTTCGGGTGTTGTCGCGCGCATTCTGTCTTCCGGGTCTACATGTCCTCGCGCGGAGCTCATGTTCCGCCGCAGGTCGCGCTCGTGCTAAGCAGCTAGCCGCGCGCTGTTTGTTTATAGCCCCCGAGGCCGGATTCACGACGCGGGTTGCGTCCTCGCGGCTGCGCAGTTCACGCGCGATGGCGCAGGAGCTCCGTGACGGACGGACGTCGTATTCCGAGAGCCGTTAACGTGCGGAGCCGTCAGCGGCCATGGCGGCGCGGAGGTTACGGGAACTTCGTCACGTTCAACGGGCTTGAAGGAGAGAACGTCACCGGTGGCCGGGACTCTGTTCACGTTACCGGGAGCTCGCGCTACGTCCTACGGGAGCAAGATGGCTGACCGTTGTTCACAATAATTAACTGACTGGTCAAAGTCACGTGTCGTTGAGTGGTTTAGAATCAGCTGCGACATCAGTGTGTGTCCTCCAGTCGGCGGAGAGGGATTCACGTACAAGTACCACACTGAGTACCACACTGAGTACAAGTACCACACTGAGTACAAGTACCACACTGAGTACAAGTACCACACTGAGTACCACACTGAGTACAAGTACCACACTGAGTACCACACTGAGTACAAGTACCACACTGAGTACCACACTGAGTACAAGTACCACACTGAGTACCACACTGAGTACAAGTACCACACTGAGTACAAGTACCACACTGAGTACCACACTGAGTACAAGTACCACACTCTGCATTAATGTGTGTTGTACCTCCTTTATATCCGGTTGCTACTGCAATGCAGTACAAGTACAATCATACAGTACACTAATACAGTACAAGTACAATATGTACCTCTGAGATGTAGTATAGTAGAAGTAGAAAGTACTCAAGTCTAACTCGACTACATTTGACTAGAATAGATATAATTGATAACTATGTACAGTGTGTATGTATATATATACATATATGTGTATATATATACATATATGTATATATATATATATATACACATGTGTGTATATATATATGTATATATATACATATGTGTATATATATATATATATACCAGCAGCTCTGGTCTTTGTTGTTGACCTTTGACCTCTGGGACAAATCAAAGGCTTGTAGATCCGCTGGAGGTCAGAGTTCAGTGCATAGAGCAGGTGATCAGACCTTATTGATCCTCCCCCTCACAGAGCAGAGTTAACCATCACAGTGTAAATAAAGTTTTATCATCCAGTTGAACATGTGGTCATGACATCATGATGTTTCTCTGTCTCTGATCCTGTGGCTTTGTAAACAACCAATCAGAAGCGAGCAGGTTGTGCCACCCGGTCTCCTCTACCTGGGGTTGTGGATCAGGATTAACAAGGACCCAGCAGTGACGTGTGATCCTGTCCCCCCAGAGACCAGTGAGGCCGATGGCCTGAGGGGGGCCCCCCCCGGTCCCGTCTACCTGCTCCGCTCTGCACCCCTCCTCCTCTGTGGCGATGGGCGACGGCCTGGAGGCCGGCAGCAGCCAGCCACTCCCCTCTGCCCCCTCGCCCCCCCACATATGGAACCCCTCTCGACCCAAGCGGCAGACCAACCAGCTGCAGGTACCGGCCCTGAACCCTGAACCCTGGGCCCTGATCCCTGGGCCCTGACCCCTGACCCCTGGTCCCGGCCCTGCTCCCGGCCTCCTGGCTGATCCTCTCCTCTGTGTTCCCAGTTCCTGCTCCGGGAGGTGCTGAAGACCTTGTGGAAGCACCACTTCGCGTGGCCCTTCCAGGCCCCCGTAGACACCATCAAGCTGGGGCTCCCGGTAAGTCCACCAAACCAGTTCAGTAAGCTTTAGATGAAGGGAATTACCCACAATTCATAGCTTATATATATAATATTTACCACCTTAAGGATTAAAGGTGAACATTCAGAGGATACACTTCTTCCTATTGAAGCTGCACGAATGAAATATTCTTTAAAATGAGGCGATATGTTTATATTTGGGGCCCTAAAGTCTCTCACACTCCACCATGGACCAGGTGACCTCATCGGGGCCCTGAGGGTCCAGGTCTCCAGGCCTTAGCTGTTAGCTGTTAGCATCACACTAGCTTCTGTTGTCTAGAGGAGAGAGTGAAGTGACGTGTCCCGTAACCTCCTGAAGGACTACTACAAGATCATCAAGACCCCCATGGACATGGGCACCATCCAGAAACGCCTGGAGAACAACTTCTACTGGAACGCCCACGAGGCCATGCAGGACTTCAACACCATGTTCACCAACTGCTACATCTACAACAAGGTGGGGGGGGGGGTACGGCTAACCCCCAACGAGGTGGGGGGGGGGTACGGCTACAACGAGGTGGGGGGGGGTACGGCTACAACGAGGTGGGGGGGTATGGCTACAACGAGGTGGGGGGTGGCTACAACGAGGTGGGGGTATGGCTAACCCCAACGAGGTGGGGGTGCAGCTACAACGAGGTGGGGGTAATGGCTACAACGAGGTGGGGGGGTACGCCAACCCCAACGAGGTGGGGGGGGGTACGGCTACAACGAGGTGGGGGCGGGGCATGTTCGATTTTGCGTGTGTGTGTGTTTATGCGTGTGTATGTGTGTGTGTGTTTATGCGTGTGTGTGTGTGTGTGTGTGTGTGTGTGTGTGTGTGTTTATGTGTGTGTGTGTTTATGTGTGTGTGTGTGTGTTTATGTGTGTTTATGTGTGTGTGTGTGTTTATGTGTGTGTGTGTGTGTTTATGCGTGTGTGTGTGTGTTTATGCGTGTGTGTGTGTTTATGCGTGTGTGTGTGTTTATGTGTGTGTGTGTGTGTGTTTATGCGTGTGTGTGTGTTTATGCGTGTGTGTGTGTGTTTATGCGTGTGTGTGTGTGTGTTTATGCGTGTGTGTGTGTGTTTATGCGTGTGTGTGTGTTTATGCGTGTGTGTGTTATGTGTGTGTGTGTTTATGTGTGTGTGTGTTTATGTGTGTGTGTGTTTATGTGTGTGTGTGTTTATGGTGTGTGTGTGTTTATGTGTGTGTGTGTTTATGTGTGTGTGTGTTTATGTGTGTGTGTGTTTATGTGTGTGTGTTTATGTGTGTGTGTGTTTATGTGTGTGTGTTTATGTGTGTGTGTGTGTGTGTGTGTTTATGCGTGTGTGTGTGTTTATGCGTGTGTGTGTGTTTATGCGTGTGTGTGTGTGTGTGTGTGTGTTTATGCGTGTGTGTGTGTGTTTATGCGTGTGTGTGTGTGTGTGTATGTGTGTGTGTGTTTATGCGTGTGTGTGTGTGTTTATGCGTGTGTGTGTGTTTATGCGTGTGTGTGTGTGTGTTTATGCGTGTGTGTGTGTGTGTGTGTGTTTATGCGTGTGTGTGTGTTTATGCGTGTGTGTGTGTGTTTATGCGTGTGTGTGTGTTTATGCGTGTGTGTGTGTTTATGCGTGTGTGTGTGTGTTTATGCGTGTGTGTGTGTGTTTATGCGTGTGTGTGTGTGTGTTTATGTGTGTGTGTTTATGCGTGTGTGTGTGTGTGTTTATGCGTGTGTGTGTGTGTTTATGCGTGTGTGTGTGTTTATGCGTGTGTGTGTGTTTATGCGTGTGTGTGTGTGTGTTTATGCGTGTGTGTGTGTTATGCGTGTGTGTGTGTGTTTATGCGTGTGTGTGTGTGTTTATGCGTGTGTGTGTGTTTATGCGTGTGTGTGTGTGTTTATGCGTGTGTGTGTGTGTTTATGCGTGTGTGTGTGTGTTTATGCGTGTGTGTGTGTGTGTGTTTATGCGTGTGTGTGTGTTTATGCGTGTGTGTGTGTGTTTATGCGTGTGTGTGTGTGTGTTTATGCGTGTGTGTGTGTGTGTTATGCGTGTGTGTGTGTGTTTATGCGTGTGTGTGTGTGTGTGTGTGTGTTTATGCGTGTGTGTGTGTGTTTATGCGTGTGTGTGTGTTTATGCGTGTGTGTGTGTATGCGTGTGTGTGTGTTATGCGTGTGTGTGTGTTTATGCGTGTGTGTGTGTGTGTTTATGCGTGTGTGTGTGTTATGCGTGTGTGTGTGTGTGTGTTTATGCGTGTGTGTGTGTGTTTATGCGTGTGTGTGTGTGTTTATGCGTGTGTGTGTTTATGCGTGTGTGTGTTTATGCGTGTGTGTGTGTGTGTTCGTGTGTGTGTGTTTGCGTGTGTGTGTGTTTGTGTGTGTGTGTTTGCGTGTGTGTGTGTGTTCGCGTGTGTGTGTGTGTGTTTATGCGTGTGTGTGTTTATGCGTGTGTGTGTGTGTTCATGCGTGTGTGTGTGTGTGTTTATGCGTGTGTGTGTGTGTATGCGTGTGTGTGTGTATGCGTGTGTGTGTTCATGCGTGTGTGTGTGTGTTTATGCGGTGTGTGTGTGGCGATGTGTGTGTGTAAGCGCGGACCCAGGTACCAGTTAGGCTGAGGGGGGGCGGGGCTTTGCAATGTCAACCACGCCAGCCAACCGGTTCCCCCTCCTCGTTCCTCCCCTCCAGGTCTGGTGGCCAAGTCGGACTCGGGCCCGGACTCGCCCTCCTGCACCCCCCACACGAGGGGCTTCTCCTCCCCCCACGGCCCCCCCGCCCTGTCCCTGGCCCAGCCCCCTCGGGTGCCTCCCACGCCCGCCTCCCACGCCCCACACCTGGGCCCCCCCTTCTCCCTCTCCTCATCCGACGTCCCGGTCCAGGGCGTGACGTCGGTTCCCCCTCCGGCCCCGACGCACCCGGGTCTCCACCCGGCCCCGGCACTGCAGAGCCCCCCCGCCCTCATCAAGGTGAGGACCAGGACCAGATCCCAGTTCAGATTCTTATGGGTTCATCATTTAGTGAGAGGAGGTCTCGCTCACAACTAGTAGCGGTCCTCATCGGTCCCCGATGTGGCCTCATGTGGTCTCATGTGGTCTCATGTGGTCCACAGCAAAGGAAGAGCCAGAAGAGGAGAGCCGACACCACCACGCCCACCGCCAACGACCCGCTGAGCGAGTGCTCGCCCGTCTCCGCCGAGGCTCGGCCGCGGAGGGACGGCATCCGCCCGGCGAAGACGCCCAAAAGGGACGCGCCGCAACCGGACTCCCAGCACCACCCGGGAGGCGGTCCGGAGGGGGCGGGGCCTCACAGGCGCCTGGAGCAGATGCGTTACTGCACCCGCCTCATCAGAGAGATGCTGTCCAAGAAACACGTGGGCTACGCCTGGCCCTTCTACAAGCCCGTCGACTCCAAGGCCCTCAGCCTGCACGACTACCACGACATCATCAAGAGCCCCACGGACCTCGGCAACATCAAGGTGAGCCGTGGGACATGAGACACCTACCAGTTACACCACAGGGACATGAGACACCTACCAGTTACACCACAGGGACATGAGACACCTACCAGTTACACCACAGGGACATGAGTCACCTACCAGTTACACCACAGGGACATGAGACACCTACCAGTTACACCACAGGGACATGAGACACCTACCAGTTACACCACAGGGACATGAGACACCTACCAGTTACACCACAGGGACATGAGACACCTACCAGTTACACCACAGGGACATGAGTCACCTACCAGTTACACCACAGGGACATGAGACACCTACCAGTTACACCACAGGGACATGAGACACCTACCAGTTACACCACAGGGACATGAGACACCTACCAGTTACACCACAGGGACATGAGACACCTACCAGTTACACCACAGGGACATGAGTCACCTACCAGTTACACCACAGGGACATGAGTCACCTACCAGTTACACCACAGGGACATGAGACACCTACCAGTTACACCACAGGGACATGAGACACCTACCAGTTACACCACAGGGACATGAGTCACCTACCAGTTACACCACAGGGACATGAGACACCTACCAGTTACACCACAGGGACATGAGACACCTACCAGTTACACCACAGGGACATGAGTCACCTACCAGTTACACCACAGGGACATGAGACACCTACCAGTTACACCACAGGGACATGAGACACCTACCAGTTACACCACAGGGACATGAGACACCTACCAGTTACACCACAGGACATGAGTCACCTACCAGTTACACCACAGGGACATGAGACACCTACCAGTTACACCACAGGGACATGAGACACCTACCAGTTACACCACAGGGACATGAGACACCTACCAGTTACACCACAGGGACATGAGACACCTACCAGTTACACCACAGGGACATGAGACACCTACCAGTTACACCACAGGGACATGAGACACCTACCAGTTACACCACAGGGACATGAGACACCTACCAGTTACACCACAGGGACATGAGACACCTACCAGTTACACCACAGGGACATGAGACACCTACCAGTTACACCACAGGGACATGAGACACCTACCAGTTACACCACAGGGACATGAGACACCTACCAGTTACACCACAGGGACATGAGACACCTACCAGTTACACCACAGGGACATGAGACACCTACCAGTTACACCACAGGGACATGAGACACCTACCAGTTACACCACAGGGACATGAGACACCTACCAGTTACACCACAGGGACATGAGACACCTACCAGTTACACCACAGGGACATGAGACACCTACCAGTTACACCACAGGGACATGAGACACCTACCAGTTACACCACAGGGACATGAGACACCTACCAGTTACACCACAGGGACATGAGACACCTACCAGTTACACCACAGGGACATGAGACACCTACCAGTTACACCACAGGGACATGAGACACCTACCAGTTACACCACAGGACATGAGACACCTACCAGTTACACCACAGGGACATGAGACACCTACCAGTTACACCACAGGGACATGAGACACCTACCAGTTACACCACAGGGACATGAGTCACCTACCAGTTACACCACAGGGACATGAGACACCTACCAGTTACACCACAGGGACATGAGACACCTACCAGTTACACCACAGGGACATGAGTCACCTACCAGTTACACCACAGGGACATGAGACACCTACCAGTTACACCACAGGGACATGAGACACCTACCAGTTACACCACAGGGACATGAGACACCTACCAGTTACACCACAGGGACATGAGACACCTACCAGTTACACCACAGGGACATGAGACACCTACCAGTTACACCACAGGACATGAGACACCTACCAGTTACACCACAGGGACATGAGACACCTACCAGTTACACCACAGGGACATGAGACACCTACCAGTTACACCACAGGGACATGAGTCACCTACCAGTTACACCACAGGGACATGAGACACCTACCAGTTACACCACAGGGACATGAGACACCTACCAGTTACACCACAGGGACATGAGACACCTACCAGTTACACCACAGGGACATGAGACACCTACCAGTTACACCACAGGGACATGAGACACCTACCAGTTACACCACAGGGACATGAGACACCTACCAGTTACACCACAGGGACATGAGACACCTACCAGTTACACCACAGGGACATGAGACACCTACCAGTTACACCACAGGACATGAGACACCTACCAGTTACACCACAGGGACATGAGACACCTACCAGTTACACCACAGGACATGAGACACCTACCAGTTACACCACAGGGACATGAGACACCTACCAGTTACACCACAGGGACATGAGACACCTACCAGTTACACCACAGGGACATGAGACACCTACCAGTTACACCACAGGGACATGAGACACCTACCAGTTACACCACAGGGACATGAGACACCTACCAGTTACACCACAGGGACATGAGTCACCTACCAGTTACACCACAGGGACATGAGACACCTACCAGTTACACCACAGGGACATGAGACACCTACCAGTTACACCACAGGGACATGAGACACCTACCAGTTACACCACAGGGACATGAGACACCTACCAGTTACACCACAGGGACATGAGACACCTACCAGTTACACCACAGGGACATGAGTCACCTACCAGTTACACCACAGGGACATGAGACACCTACCAGTTACACCACAGGGACATGAGACACCTACCAGTTACACCACAGGGACATGAGACACCTACCAGTTACACCACAGGGACATGAGACACCTACCAGTTACACCACAGGGACATGAGACACCTACCAGTTACACCACAGGGACATGAGACACCCACCAGTTACACCACAGGGACATGAGACACCTACCAGTTACACCACAGGGACATGAGACACCTACCAGTTACACCACAGGGACATGAGACACCTACCAGTTACACCACAGGGACATGAGACACCTACCAGTCACACCACAGGGACATGAGACACCTACCAGTCACACCACAGGGACATGAGTCACCTACCAGTCACACCACAGGGACATGAGACACCTACCAGTCACACCACAGGGACATGAGACACCTACCAGTTACACCACAGGGACATGAGTCACCTACCAGTTACACCACAGGGACATGAGACACCTACCAGTTACACCACAGGGACATGAGACACCTACCAGTTACACCACAGGGACATGAGACACCTACCAGTTACACCACAGGGACATGAGTCACCTACCAGTTACACCACAGGGACATGAGACACCTACCAGTTACACCACAGGGACATGAGACACCTACCAGTTACACCACAGGGACATGAGACACCTACCAGTTACACCACAGGGACATGAGACACCTACCAGTTACACCACAGGGACATGAGACACTACCAGTTACACCACAGGGACATGAGTCACCTACCAGTTACACCACAGGGACATGAGACACCTACCAGTTACACCACAGGGACATGAGACACCTACCAGTTACACCACAGGGACATGAGACACCTACCAGTTACACCACAGGGACATGAGTCACCTACCAGTTACACCACAGGGACATGAGACACCTACCAGTTACACCACAGGGACATGAGACACCTACCAGTTACACCACAGGGACATGTGGTAGACTTTATCTTGTAGTCCCTCCATGTGGGTTAAACATTCTTTAAAGTCCTCGTCTGTCTCCTCAGAGGAAGCTCGACAACCGGCAGTTCAGAGACGCTCAGGAGTTTGCAGCTGAGGTCCGCTTGATGTTCTCCAACTGTTACAAGTACAACCCCCCAGATCACGACGTGGTCGGCATGGCACGCAAATTACAGGTACCTACCCAGACAGTCACAGTTTGGTCTAGGAGTCACGGTGTGGTTTAGGAGTCACGGTGTGGTCTAGGAGTCACGGTGTGGTTTAGGAGTCACGGTGTGGTTTAGGAGTCACGGTGTGGTCTAGGAGTCACGGTGTGGTCTAGGAGTCACGGTATGGTTTAGGAGTCACGGTGTGGTTTAGGAGTCACGGTTTAGGAGTTACGGTATGGTTTAGGAGTCACGGTGTGGTTTAGGAGTCACGGTGTGGTCTAGGAGTCACGGTGTGGTTTAGGAGTCACGGTGTGGTTTAGGAGTCACGGTGTGGTTTAGGAGTCACGGTGTGGTCTAGGAGTCACGGTGTGGTTTAGGAGTCACGGTGTGGTTTAGGAGTCACGGTGTAGTTCTCGTTTCTTCTCTCTAGGACGTGTTTGAGATGCGTTTTGCCAAAATGCCCGACGAGCCGGAGGAGCCCGCCACCATTCCCACCCCGTCGTCGGCCCTCCACCCCGCCCCCTCCTCTCGACAAGCCCCGCCCCCTCCCGCTGTCTCGGACAACGACAGCTCCAGTTCCTCCGAGTCTGGGTCCTCGGGGCGGGACTCGGACCACGAACGGCAACACCGATTGGCCGAGTTACAGGAACAGGTTAGAGGATGTAAATGAAGGGGAGGGGCTTATGAGGCTCAACAGGTGGGCAGCTCCACCGAGACGTGAAGCATGGCTCCTCTATTGTCTTAAGACTGTGGCTGTGTCTACTACCGCACACTTGAGCACTGACTTTCAGTGTTCGAAGTGCGCCACTGAAAAAACCAGCAGAATTCAGTGCACTGAAAGTACCCGGATGGTGCACTGCAAACGGGCAAAAAATGTCGTGTAAAACGATGGACACTACTCGCACTAAGCGGCCGCCATCTTGGCGACGTAGCGGAAGAGGAGGAGCCCTTTCGCCAGCTCTTCATTTTATTTCTAAAACAATGGCGGACAGCACAAGCGGTAGACCACGAAGCTACAGACCGTAAATGTAAGTATCAGCGGTAATTACACATTGTACTGGTATTACAATGTACTACTAACATGCCATTCTCAGATTAGTGAGCATACCTAGGTAGCATTAGATGCCATTGATCTGCATGGCAGTTATGATAAGCTAGCTGGCTAATCCACCACCCGGCCAGTCCGACGAAGGTGCACTTTTATCGGACACTTTTGACGAGCCGGGGCAGGTGGCGGGCTCCAGCGGCAAGTCCGACGACAGATAGCTGTCAGTCATCGGACAGTGTTAAACAACGGCTGTTCTGTTAACCAATCGAAATAGCAACTTTAATAATGGATTAACAATGGATATGCTCAGTTTAATAACGGGTTAACATGACACCGAGCGCTTGCCCACACGCCGCCCGATAATTAATACTGCTACGATAGCTATCAAAGCTTGTCCTTCTAGAAATAATTGTAGCTTTCAATCAACGTTGTGTGTTGTTTTTTTAATGTCGTGTATGTATTAATTTAAATGTAATCGTGGTCTGGGACAGAGCACTGAATGGCTATCCTATTTCTGTTTCCTGCCCAGAGACGTTTCCTGGAGGTGCTGGTGCTGGTCCTCTGCTGCCCTCCCGACATCTGGCTCCAATGACCTCTGGCACCTCACATCCACCTCCAGGGCCTTTAAGAAGATGGACCGCCATCGCGTCTTCAGTATCCCGAAGGACCTCTCCACAACACACCTTTGACAGGCAGCAGTTGTAGCTTGGAGGTGGTTGTGGACAGGCTGCCTGAAGGGGGTCATGAGGCAGATGGGTTGGGACAGGCAGGGGGAGCCACCATCCCCAAGGATACAGTATCCTGGTGGAGGGTATGACTGCTCATAGAAGATGGGGCTGTTATTCAGGACCCTGGCATCATGCACTGAGCCTGCAGCCCACACACACATAGTTGCACTTATGAATTTGCACTTATCATCACAGATGGCCTGCAGCTGGATGGAACTTCCTGAAAAATAGCAGCTCTGTTAAAATAGCAGGCAGCATCCTCCGCTGGGGGCTTCACCTGACGTGGCAGCCATCAATAGCCCCCACTCTGCTGAAGGCTGCCGACCCAGCCAGACGGGCTAAGCGGGCACCCAGGCGTGGGAGTTCCTCCTCCTGTAGGTGGGCGACAACGGTGTCCAGGAGCGATCTGCCCACTCATGCTGTGCACCAGCCAGTGAACGGTGGCCTGTCGAGGGCCCACCACCCGATAGAGGGAGGCGCTGGCAGCCAAAAAATAGGCCCTGGCCACCACCCGATAGGAGGGGCGCTGGCAAAGCAAAAAATAAAACTAGACAGGAGATCTCGGGGCCCAAACCGTGTGGTCAGTCAGTGCCCAGCACAGCCATGAGGGGCGTTGAATGACTCGGTGAGCCTGAAGTCCACCTCCTGAAGTCCACCCTCATGTGGCTATCACAATACAACGCCAGCAGTGGCATTGCAACATTGATACGGCAGCGCCGCTGGGACTGGGTGGCTGCTGTAGAGTGTGGGAGGGAGGGAAGGAAGATTATATTAATATGTAAGTCATTTTATCAATAAAATGTTGTCATTGAGGTTTTGTAGTCTTTTATTGCGTTTCTGATTTATATTAGAATTGATGCATGTTTGTAACAATAATTAATATGCCTGTGTGTTCAATTGCTCATTGATTCCTGTATCAGGGTGAACTTCACTACAACAGAGATGTGTATAAAAGTACAGTCAGTCAAAGTAGGCCTATTACTGTGTGAATTCAAGCAGATGATGCCTATCATTTCAGTGGATAATTCTTAAAACTAATTGTAATCTAGGGACAAACATGTACAGAGTTGTCATGTTTTATTTCCATATGGTGTGTATGTGGATTGCAAAGAAGAAGGCTACTTCTGACAAAGATAATTGAGAATTTAGCATACCTAGCGAGGAGAATTTAATTGCAACTACTACATGAAGCTATGCTGTGAAGGTAAGGCAAAATCACAATTAAACTTACATTTACCATCTCGACTTCAGCCAGAAGGCGGAGGCTCCTGCCGCGATTGTGGAGGTATCTCAGTTTCCACATGGGGTGGAGAAAGGTAAACAAGGGACAACAAGAGGGCAAGAAGTGCATTCATTTGGTCAGTATAAGGGTTAGGGTGTCGCAAGCAGATTTGCATACGTCACTCCCGGCTTAATTTCGCGGGTGCCGTGAACAGATTTGCGTCCGTCACTTCCGCCAAGTGGTTAACGGTTAAGTGTTCCATTTGAGACAGACTCATCAGCGACACAGTGCACTGCAATACAGTGCACTGAATTGCAGTGTACAGTGTGCGGTGATGTGTGTGTCTGTGTGTGTGTGTGTGTCTCTGTGTGTGTGTGTGTGTGTGTGTCTCTGTGTGTGTGTGTGTGTGTGTGTGTGTGTGTGTGTGTGTGTGTGTGTGTGTGTGTGTGTCTGTGTGTGTGTGTGTGTGTGTGTCTGTGTGTCTGTGTGTGTGTGTCTCTGTGTGTGTGTGTGTGTCTGTGTGTGTGTCTGTGTGTGTGTGTGTGTGTGTGTGTGTCTGTGTGTGTGTGTGTGTGTGTCTGTGTGTGTGTGTCTGTGTGTGTCTGTCTCTGTGTCTCTGTGTGTGTCCCTGTGTGTCCCTGTGTGTGTGTGTCTCTCTGTGTCTGTGTGTGTGTGTCTGTGTCTCTGCGTGTGTGTCTGTGTGTGTGTGTGTCTGTGTGTGTGTGTCTGTGTGTGTGTGTGTCCTCCAGCTCAAAGCTGTCCACGAGCAGCTGGCAGCTCTCTCTCAGCCCCCGGCCAGCAAACCCAAGAAGAAGGAGAAGGAGAGAGAGAAGGAGAGAGAGAAGGAGAAGGAGAAGGAGAAGGAGAAAGAGAGGGAGAGGAAGAAAGAGAAGCACAAGAAGAAGATGGCGGCGGAGGAGCCTGCGGAGGCCCCTCCCCCCTACGTGACGCTTCAGACTGCCAAGAAGATGAAGAGCGTGAAGGAGCCGGCGGTGAAGAGGGAGAGGAAGAAGCCCAGGTAGGTGGAGTGAGTGTCATGGCGTTAGGGGCGGAGCTACCGCCATGACACTCACCTGTCACCTGATCTTCTGTCACAGCGAGAACGAGGGTGTAAAGAGCAGCCGGCCGACTGCCGCCCCCCCACCCGGCCCCACGCCGCTCGTCCCCTCGGCCTCGCTGGAGGTGGAAGATGAGCCAGGTACGTGGGCCTAGAGGACCGCTCTGTTGTTAGCCCATCACCTGCTATAACCCCCCCCCCCCCCCCCACAGATGTGTTTGGGGGCGTGTCCTCTGACAGGGGCAAGCCCATGTCCTACGAGGAGAAGCGGCAGCTGAGCCTGGACATCAACAAGCTGTCCGGGGACAAGCTGGGCCGCGTGGTCCACATCATCCAGACCCGCGAGCCGGCGCTGCAGAACTCCAACCCCGACGAGATCGAGATCGACTTCGAGACGCTGAAGCCCTCCACGCTCCGGGAGCTGGAGAGGTACGTCTGCTGCTGCCTCAAGAAGAAGAGGAGCACAGGTACGTACGACGTATGACCAACACGTGACCAACACGGGACCAACACGGGACCAACACGGGACCAACACGGGACCAACACGGGACCAACACGTGACCAACACGTGACCAACACGTGACCAACACGGGACCAACACGGGACCAACACGTGACCAACACGTGAGCAACACGGGACCAACACGGGACCAACACGTGACCAACACGGGACCAACACGTGAGCAACACGGGACCAACACGTGACCAACACGTGACCAACACGGGACCAACACGTGACCAACACGTGACCAACACGGGACCAGTAGAACATGTGACCAGGAGAACATGTGACCAGTAGATCATGTGACCAGTAGAACATGTGACCAGTAGATCATGTGACCAGTAGAACATGTGACCAGGAGATCATGTGACCAGGAGAACATGTGACCAGGAGATCATGTGACCAGTAGATCATGTGACCAGGAGATCATGTGACCAGTAGAACATGTGACCAGGAGATCATGTGACCAGGAGAACATGTGACCAGGAGATCATGTGACCAGTAGAACATGTGACCAGGAGAACATGTGACCAGTAGAACATGTGACCAGGAGATCATGTGACCAGTAGATCATGTGACCAGGAGATCATGTGACCAGTAGAACATGTGACCAGGAGATCATGTGACCAGTGTCAGTAGATCATGTGACCAGGAGATCATGTGACCAGTAGAACATGTGACCAGGAGATCATGTGACCAGGAGAACATGTGACCAGGAGAACATGTGACCAGGAGATCATGTGACCAGTAGAACATGTGACCAGGAGAACATGTGACCAGTAGAACATGTGACCAGGAGATCATGTGACCAGTAGATCATGTGACCAGGAGATCATGTGACCAGTAGAACATGTGACCAGGAGATCATGTGACCAGTAGAACATGTGACCAGGAGATCATGTGACCAGTACAAGGAGGAACTAATGTTAGTTAGCTGGTCAGTTAGCCAGGTAGTTAGTTAGTATTCTAGTTTGTTTGTTAGCTAGCTAGTTAGTTTTTACTGAGCAGAGCCTGAAGGCACCATGAGAACGTTACCTACCGTCAGCAGGCCTTGGAGGCGGTCCAGTCTGGATGAGGGTCATGTGACCTCGGTGAGGTGTTCCTCAGGATCAATGTTCTGTGTTGCAGACGAGAAGCCTCCGGAGACGACGACGGTGACGAAGACGGGTTCCTCGTCTTCAGGCAGCAGCGACTCCTCTGACAGTGAAGACTCTGAGAATGGTACGGGTAGTTCTGGGTCTCGGGGGTCTACGGTCCACATCTCTTGTTATATTCATCAGGATGAGCAAACAGGAATATTAAATCAGAAATAAACGCTAGCTCAGTAAAGACGCCCTGCATCAGGCGGAGGGGAGCTGCTCTCTAACGGACGTGTCTTTGTCTCAGGGCTGGTTCCCAAGCTGCAGACCAAGATCTCCACCCTCAGAGACAGCAAGCGGCTGCACCACCTGTCCCTCATTACCGGAGTGGCTCCGCCCCCCCCCCAGCCTCAGCTCCAGGTGGTCCAGTCCAAACCCCCCCCTGTCCCGTCTCTGGCCTCGGCCCAGCTGGCGGGCTCTGCTTTTGATCCTCTGGCTCACTTCCTGAACGCTCGCTTGCTCAACGGCGAGCCCAAAGCATCCGGAGCCCCCCCCGCCAACACGCCGCCCGAGACACACCCCTTCCTCAACCAGCCCCCCCTCACCCCGTCGACCCCCAGCACAGGTCGGTACATGTTATGACATCAACAGATGTCAATACTGTGAACATTGCTGTCTTAGATTGATGGATGGATGGTGGATGGATAGGTGGATGATGGTTGGATGACGGTTGGGTGATGGTTGGATGATGGATGGATGATGGTTGGATGATGGATGGATGGATGGGTGATGGTTGGAGGGATGATGGATGATGGTTGGATGATGGGTGATGGTTGGATGATGGATGGATGATGGATGGATGGGTGATGGTTGGAGGGATGATGGATAGGTGGATGATGGTTGGATGATGGGTGATGGTTGGATGATGGTTGGATGATGGATTGATGGTTGTATGATGGAGGGATGATGGATGGAGGATGGATGGATGATGGTTGAATGATGGATGGATGATGGATTGATGGTTGGCTGATGGAGGGATGATTGATGGTTGGATGATGGAGGGATGATGGATAGGTGATGGTTGGATGATGCAGGGATGATGGATGGAGGATGGATGGATGGGTGGGTGATGGTTGGATGGAGGGATGGATGATGGATGGATGGGTGATGGTTGGATGATGGAGGGATGATGGATGGGTGATGGCGGGATGATGGATGGAGGATGGAGGGGTGGATGGGTGGGTGATGGTTGGATGGAGGGATGGATGGATGATGGTTGGATGATGGATGGGTGATGGTTGGATGATGGAGGGATGATGGATGGATGGTAAGTGGGGTTTTAGGGTGGAGGGATGGGAAGGGGAAGGGGGGCCCCGGGGGTGGTGGAGGTTTGGGGGGGGGGTAGAAGTGGAGGGGATGAAAAGGGGGGTAGGAAGGGAAGGTTTTGGGTGACAGGGATAGATGGGGGAGGAGCCACCAACCTCCCTCCCCCCTCCCAAAGCCCCCAGACCGGAAGGCCAGCCCCGGGGGGCCACCCCCCCCCCGCAGGCTCCCCCTCCCCCTCCCCCCCTTCCTCCTCCCCCCCCCCAGCTTGCCCGCACCCCACCCTCCCACAGCCCCCCCGGCCCTTTCCCCCGCCCCTTCGGGGCCTCCCAAACCCCCCAGGTGTTTGAACGGAAAACCAGACGGTTCCCCCCCCCAAAAACCCCTTTCAGCCTGAGGTTCTGGGCCGGGGAGGACCTGTCCCGAGGCCCCCCGCCCCGGGGTTGGAAAAACGTCCCAATGGCCGGCCCCCCGAACAGGAAGGCTCAGGGCCCCCCCGGGCCCCCCCCTTTTTCGGGGGCCAAAAGGGGGGGTCAGAAATTTCAACCAAACCGGACACAGGGCCCAAAAAGAGCTTCCCCCCCGGAACGAGACCTTTCCAAGAGCCACCCAAAAACCAAAAAGGGGCAAAAGAAAACAGGGGACCCAAGAGAAACCTTCCCCACAAGGCCTGATCCCCCACCCCCCCGACCTAATTTTTGAGCCGGTAAATTTTAGAGTTAACACAGTGTTTGTTTCCCCGGCTCCCCGGGTGCCCCCTAACCTCTTTCCCCGATTTCACCCCCCCTCGACCAAAAACATTACCTCGTAAAAGAACCTACAACCATCAGAGGCCCTCAACCTATCAGGACCACCATCAGAGACCAAAACCACAGAGGACCACAACCCACAGGCCAAGGGGGACCCCTCGGGGCCCCCCAGGACCACAACCCGAGGCTTGGGAAACCATGGGGACCCACAAACCATGAGGACCACAACCTCCCGGGGCCCCCCAAAAGGGGAAAAGGTTAACCCACACTTTCCACCGAGACTTCACCTCCCAAGGGCGGGTTTAAAAGAACTAAAAAACACCCACGGGCAGAGACAGAACATCTACCACATGTCCGGGCTAGAATACTACCCCCTGGACGAAACCCACCCGGGCTCGAGACAGAATTCACCCCAAAGTCAAAAAGAACCCCCAACCCGGAACAGAAAATTTTTTCCCTTTTAAATTGAAAGAGACGGGGTAGGCCTGGCCGGCCTACGGGCCCAAGGAGGGTTGGGGGATTTTAAAATGGGGGGGGGAAAAGAGGAAATTTAAGGAAAAAGGGATAGGAGGACCCCCCGGGGACCAGAACCCCAGGGAAGGAACAGCCCCCGGAGGCCTTTCCCAGGGCCTATCAAGGCCATGAGGGCTTTAAAGGGTTCCCAGGGCCCAAAGGGCCCCAGTCCCGTCCCTCGGGGCCCTTTAAAGATTTCTCAGTTTCAAGCGGTCCCATCCGAAAAACTATCAGAGGTATGGTTAAATAACCCCAGGAACCTATCAACCTACAGAGCCGAAATTTTTAAACCATCCAAGACAGAACCCCAAAACCCCTCGGAGAAAAAAATATCTACAACCCTTCAGAAAATTCAAACCTTTTTAAACTAAGAATATCAAACCTTCGGGGCCCAAAACTTTCAATCCTATCAGAGAAAAAAGAACCTTCTATACACTTTTCCAAACCCAACCCATTACAACGTTGAATAAAACTTCCCCAATGCTGAACTAAACACTACCACGGGTCCTAAAATTTTCCCCCAACATCTGAGACTAAACCCCACTGGACTGTAAACCCTGATCTGTGTCTCCTGTAGGACCAGAGGTCTCACCTGCTGGCGGTCCCAGAAGAGAAACCCGCCCCCCCGCCCTTCAGCCCGGCCACGCGCCACGACGGCAAACACCGTGAGTTCTCCTTCACTGGGTTCTCAGGAACGTTAGAATAGCCTGGGGGCAGGCACGTGCACAGGTAGAGCCCTAGTGGTGCTCAAGCTCCTCCCCTTTTGCCCTGGATGAGAAAAGTGCCCTTTTTGCTGGAGACACATTTTTTATTCATCAGTATTTAAGAATAAAAGTTACTCTCTCTGTCATCAAGTCCCCCAAATGTGTTTTAATAACGACGGGGCATTTATTTGAGAATTTCTCCCTGACATGCTCCGCGACGCTCACGAGCCCCCACCTCCTCCTCCCCCCTCCTCCCCCCTCCTCCTCCACTTCCTCCTCCCCGCAGTGCTCCTCGCGCTACTAAACGGCTGCACCTCCTTCTCCTCTGACGCGCAGCACCAGACCAACAGGTCATGACGTGTTTGTCCCCTGACGTTGTTTGTGATAAATCAACCACAACATTACGCTGCTGAAAACATGACGTCACAACTGGTCCGACGGTTCCTAAACAAATAAACAAACAACAACTTCGTGATTTCAAAGCCTCGTCCAGCTGTTTACTGACGTTAGTTATGTTTAGAGAATAGAGAGAGGAGAGAGAGAGAGAGAGAGAAGAGAGAGAAAAGAGAGAGAGAGAGGTAGAGAGAGGAGAGAGAGAAGAGAGAGAGGAGAGAGAAAAGAGAGAGGGAGAGAGAAGAGAGAGAGAAGAGAGATAGAGGAGAGAGAAGAGAGAGACAGAGAGAGAGAGACAGAGAGAGAGAGACATAGAGAGAGAGAGAGAGAGAGAGAGAGTGGATTCTTATTCCGTTCTCTTGAACAGGGCTGGTCTAGTATTTGCGTGGTCAGACTGAAAAACAAATCATCCGGCCTCTCTCGTTCAGAGGGATGTCTGTTGATGTCTATCAATATCGCTCATTTTGAAAATGAGGTCAGAGGGCGATACGGATCCGTGTCAGACCAGGAGGAGGGCGATACGTGGCTGGCATGACGACCATTAGCCAATCAGAACGCTTGTACTGTTGTTGCTATATAATAATTCATCTTTATTCATAAAGAACATGTAAGCTAGCGGTCTGATGCTGCCAGAGGAGACGCAGGTGGAGGACGTAGTGTTATGGAATAATAGGGTTTGAGACCGTTGTATCTTGAAGTGTCTTTTATTAGCTTAACCAGACAGAACACTGAGACTGACTGGATTCGGGTAACTCCAAGAGCGGACTGCCGACTGCACGCATGGAGCTGGGAGGCGAGACGGGGAGCCCAGTCGAGTTCACAGAGACAGAGTGACATGTTTCATGACTTGCTGCTGGAGAGACGACCAGCAGCAGATCGGTCAGAAAGGAGGAGCAAGGGGCGGGACTTAGGGCGGAGCCTCTTCACAGGAGGACCTGTCATGTGACCCCTGACAGGGCGGAGCCTCTTCACAGGAGGACCTGTCATGTGACCCCTGACAGGGCGGAGCCTCTTCACAGGAGGACCTGTCATGTGACCCCTGACAGGGCGGAGTCTCTTCACAGGAGGACCTGTCATGTGACCCCTGACAGGGCGGAGTCTCTTCACAGGAGGACCTGTCATGTGACCCCTGACAGGGCGGAGTCTCTTCACAGGAGGACCTGTCATGTGACCCCTGACAGGGCGGAGTCTCTTCACAGGAGGACCTGTCATGTGACCCCTGACAGGGCGGAGTCTCTTCACAGGAGGACCTGTCATGTGACCCCTGACAGGGCGGAGTCTCTTCACACAGGAGGACCTGTCATGTGACCCCTGACAGGGCGGAGTCTCTTCACGAGGAGGACCTGTCATGTGACCCCTGACAGGGCGGAGTCTCTTCACACAGGAGGACCTGTCATGTGACCCCTGACAGGGCGGAGTCTCTTCACAGGAGGACCTGTCATGTGACCCCTGACAGGGCGGAGTCTCTTCACAGGAGGACCTGTCATGATGATGACAGATTTTATTTTCTTTGCCAGGTACAGGTACAAAAGCATCGAAATTACAAGAAAGGGTGGATGAAAGATTACAGCATAACATGAGGGAGGAAAAACACCAACCCCGACTATGCCCCAGAGTACAGTGTAGCAGGAAAAACACCTTAGCACATAAGCACATACATTTAGACATGACTTGCAACGGTAGGAAGGGGAGGTAATCCAACAACTGGGTGATCTAAGCCCATCCATTGGGGCAGAAGGTAACCAGCACCGACAAGCAGCCAGCGGTCCGGCCAACTCAGCAGCGCCGACAGCCCGTCGGTCACACTGGGGTAAAAAGCAGGGCGTGGGATGGGGGAGGGGTAGTGAATGCAATCAGTATTATTGAAAGTTCGGTGTGCGTGTTCTGGTATGTCCTCCCCAGGCCACAACAGACAAAGTTCTCAGTCCAAGATGGTCTTGCCATGGAGATAGCCTTGAAAGGTCCTGGAGAAAACAACCACAGGTGTCTGTGGATAGGGGAAGGGAATGGGGAGGTTCTCACTTCAGCGATCTTCAGGGGGTTGTTGTTCCAAACCCCTTTCCAGGCCCGTTCTGGTTGAGGGGGCCAAAACAGATAAGATTGGGATTGTTTGGTCTTGCAGCTACATCCAATTTTCCCCCTCTATTCCACCACTTTCCTCCCATTTCAAATCGATCCAATTTCGGGCAGCCTTAGGGGTTTTCGGCTGTCCCGTTTTCCCTTTAAATTTTTCCCATAAACCAGGGAAGCCCAAAACCAAACACAGAAATCCTGTAATCATAGTTCAATAGGTAGATGTCATTCGCCTCCACGGAAAGGGCTGCTAGCACAGACCGCCATCGGGAACCAGCTGCAACTCCCGGCAGGGGGCAGGTTCCCAACCCAAGCTTTCGCGAGAAGGCGGTGTCATGCGTTGAGAGACCAGGTTGATCAGTTGATCGGGCCATGGTTTTAGTTAAGGGGATGAGGAAAAGTCTCTCAAGTATAAAACAAGACAAGACATGACGAGAGAAGCCAAGCAAAGGGGAAAGGGGGGGGGATCTATGTCTCATAGGGTCCGATGACCCCATGAGACGTGAAGTCAAAAGGACTCCGGGAGAAAGCAGAGTTAGTAACGTGTGATTGAGAGATGAACATTCATCCTTAAGGAGAGAAAAAGAGGAGATAGGT
Organism: Pseudoliparis swirei; assembly: GCF_029220125.1. Lineage (NCBI taxonomy): Eukaryota > Metazoa > Chordata > Actinopteri > Perciformes > Liparidae > Pseudoliparis > Pseudoliparis swirei. The sequence continues at coordinate 106,294 of NC_079411.1, read as the reverse complement.
GCTCAGTGCATCCTAACGTCCCCGGCAGCTATAAGCCTATAGCAGCATATCAAGGGGCTGGACCAGGTGAACCTGATTCAGCCCTAACTATAAGCTCTGTCAAGAGGAAGGTCTTAAGTCTACTCTTAAGCGAGGTGACTGTGTCTGCCTCCCGGACTGAAATTGGAAGCTGGTTCCATAAAAGCTTGATAACTAAAGGCTCTCCCATTCTACTTTTAAGACTAGGAACTACAAGTAGTCCCGCATTTAATGAGCGTAGCTCTCTAGTGAGCAATATGGTACTACAAGCTCCTTAAGATATGATGGAGCATCACCAATCAAGGCTTTGTAGGTTAAGAGAAGAATTTTAAAAGTGATTCTTGATTTTACTGGGAGCCAGTGCAGAGCAGCTAGTGCAGGAGTGATGTGATCTCTTTTCTTAGTTTTAGTGAGAACACGAGCTGCAGCATTCTGGATCAACTGGAGGACCTAAGAGATTTATTAGAGCAGCCTGCTAATAAGGAGTTGCAGTAATCCAGTCTCAAAGTACGCGTGAACCAATTTTTCTGCATCTTTTTGAGACAAGATGTGCCTGATTTTTGAAATATTACGTAGATGAAAGAATGCAGTCCTTGAGATTTGCTTTACGTGGAGTTAAAGGACAAGTCCCGATCAAAGATAACGCCAAGATTCTTTACAGTGGTGTTGGATGCCAGGGCAATGCCGTCTACAGAATCCACATCACCAGATAATTGATCTCTGAGGTGCTCAGGGCCGATTAAAATTACTTCGGTTTTGTCTGAGTTTAACATCAAGAAATTGCAGGTCATCCATGTTTTTATGTCTTTAAGACATGCTTGAATTTTACCGAGTTGGTTGCTCTCCTCTGGTTTTATCGATAAATATAGTTGAGTATCATCTGCATAACAATGAAAGTTTATGGAGTGTTTCCTGATAATAGATAGATAGATAGATAGATAGATATATACTTATTATTCCCCAAGGGGGAAATTTGTCGGAGTCAGTAGCAGCAACTAGAATAAAACAAACACAAAATATAAGAAGGGTTAGGTGATCTGGCAAGAAGGGTGAACTGTTGGCGACCTCATGTACGTCGGCAGATGTTCTCCTGTATCTCTCCTTGTGGCAGCGGAGGCGTGAGCGTCTGGAGAAAGTACTCTCTGACCCTGTAGGAGGAGGTGGAGGGCGGGTCAGGTTGTCCAATGGACACCAGTTTCTTCAACGACCTCCTCTCCACCACCTGTTCCAGGTGCTCCAGCTGGCAACCGATGATGGAGCCAGCCTAACCAGTTTGTTAAGGCGGCTGGTGTCACCGGCTCGATGCTGCTCCCCCAGCAGACAATGGCAAAGTGCAGCACACAAGGCAACCGGGCTGGTAGAATTAACTCCAGCATCTTGCTGCACACGTTGAAGAATCGGCTTTCTCAGGAAAAAGGCGACTCATCCCCTTCTGTACACAGCGTTGATCTGGCCTTCAGTTCAGTCGGCTATCGATGGAGACGCCCAGTACTTATACTCCTCCACCATATCACGTCCACTCCCAGGACACTCAGAGAGGTGTAGGAGCTGTATGCGCCTTCCTCCTGGGAAGTCCACCACCATCTCTCTGGTCTTGTACGTTCAGCCGCAGGTGGTTCTGTATTACTTTACAGTCCTCCTGCTGCCCTGCCTCCTCCTCCAGTCCATCCTAATACACCCGTCTACTGCAGAGTCATCTGGGTACTTCTGCAGATGGCCTGACTCCGTGTTGTACTGGAAGTCACTGGTGTACAGGGTGAAGAGGAAGGAGACAGAACAGTCCCCTGTGGGGCTCCTACATCACTGACCACAGTACCAGACAGCTCACGCCACATTCTGACAAACTGTGGTCTGCCTGTGAGGTAGTCTGTGATCCAGGGGATGGTGGATGCGATCACACACGCAGCTTCTCACTCAGCAGCAGTGGCTGGATGGTGTTAGATGCTCTGGAGAAGTCAAAGTGACTCTCACAGAGACACGGTTCCATCCAGGTGCGACTGAGCTCGTTGCAGCAGGTAGATGATGGCGTCGTCCACTCCCACATGAGGCTGGTAAGCAAATTGCAGAGGGTCCAACGATGATTTCACCTGCGGCGGAGGTGGGCCAAGACCAGCCTCTCCAGCACCTTCATCACATGGGAACCCCTGACAGGGCGGAGTCTCTTCACAGGAGGACCTGTCATGTGACCCCTGACAGGGCGGAGTCTCTTCACAGGAGGACCTGTCATGTGACCCCTGACAGGGCGGAGTCTCTTCACGAGGAGGACCTGTCATGTGACCCCTGACAGGGCGGAGTCTCTTCACGCAGGAGGACCTGTCATGTGACCCCTGACTGTAAAGTAGTACCATTACATTACAGAGGATGTATTGCATCATCATGTCTTGATGCTGACGCTTCAACTCTGTCAGAATTTATTTTTGGCATTGGGTGCCCTTTTCTTTGGTTTGAGCACCTGCCCCCAACATGTCTGAGCACGTGCCTGTCTGGGGGGCTCAGGCCAAGAGTCTGGGGGGCTCCCTGTGTCTGAGGGAACCGGTTGGACCCTTTGGGAGGAGTTACTGCCGGATGTAGAACGTTCTCTTCGTGTTCCTCACCTGTATGTGAGTCGTTGTGTTATGGTCACCTGAGAAGGAGCCGCCATGTTTCTACAGGAGCCCAGAGAGGACAAACCCAACTGTGGCCCTAGAGACGCTCAGGTGTTCTCTGGCAAGCAGGAGTTTCAGTTGGTTGTAATCTGGACCCTCACCACTAGGGGTCTCCAGATCCAACACACCGGCCCTTTAAGGTTCTTACAGCGCCACGTCTGCTGCTTCAGAGAAGAACTAAGGACTTCTTACAGGTGTGACCTCTTACAGGTGTGACCTATTGACCTCTTATAGGTGTGACCTCTTACAGGTGTGACCTCTTATAGGTGTGACCTCTTACAGGTGTGACCTCTTGACCTCCTACAGGTGTGACCTCTTACAGGTGTGACCTCTTGACCTCTTACAGGTGTGACCTCTTATAGGTGTGACCTCTTGACCTCCTACAGGTGTGACCTCTTATAGGTGTGACCTCTTACAGGTGTGACCTCTTGACCTCTTACAGGTGTGACCTCTTGACCTCTTACAGGTGTGACCTCTTGACCTCCTACAGGTGTGACCTCTTATAGGTGTGACCTCTTGACCTCTTACAGGTGTGACCTCTTGACCTCTTATAGGTGTGACCTCTTGACCTCTTATAGGTGTGACCTCTTACAGGTGTTTCTTCTTCTCCAGCGTGTATAGTTAATCCTCACTCATGCCCCGCCCCCCCAGGACCCGACCTGAAGGACGGGCCCCGCCCCCCTCGCCTCCCAGACTCCTCAGCTCCGCTCTACACCCAGGACCTCAAAGGCCCCGGGGCCCCGAAGAAGACTCAGGTGAGTTCCTGTAAAGTCGCATGACGGCCTGGCGGCTTGCGTTGCACCTCCTCACCACCTGGTGTCCCCCCAGGAGGTGAAGCTGAAGAACATGGGCTCCTGGGCCAGCCTGGCTCAGAGGGCCCCGTCCACGCCGGCCTCCTCCGCTCGCTCCTCCAGCGACAGCTTCGAGCAGTTCAGACGGGCCGCCAGGGAGAAGGAGGAGAAGCAGCTGAAGGCCCAGGCCGAGCACATCAGGAGGGAGCAGGAGAAGCTCCGGTAGGAGGAGGAGGAGTCACCGTGAAGGGAGGAGGAGGAGTCACCGTGCAGGGAGGAACAGGAAGTAGGAGGAGGAGTCCCCGTGAAGGGAGGAGGAAGTGGGAGGAGGAGGAGTCACTGGGAGGGGAGGAGGAAGTGGGAGGAGGAGTCATTGTGAAGGGAGGAACAGGAAGTGGGAGGAGGAGGAGTCACTGGGAGGGGGGTATAAATCGAGGCTTCATTACCTCAGTTATTGAAGAAGCTGCCATATCCTGATGATATGTTATTATATTTGTATTCAGTAACCGTGACGACGACGACGGCGTGGAGCCGGCTCGCCGGTTGCAAGAAGGCCAGCGCCGGGCCGCCGCCGCCCCCGCCTCAGGCTTCCAGCCCGCCGATTCTCTCCCCACAGGCTCCGCCCCCGGCCGCTATCGACCAGCGGGAGATGGCACGCCGCCGCGAGCAGGAGAGGCGCCGAAGAGAGGCGGTACGCAAGAATACTGAAATACATGTAGCACTGTCATCTCTCCTAGTACTAGTACCTCCCACTGGTACCTCCCACTGGTACCTCCCACTGGTACCTCCCACTAGTACCTCCCACTGGTACCTCCCACTGGTACCTCCCACTAGTACCCACCACTAGTACCTCCCACTGGTACCTCCCACTAGTACCTCCCACTGGTACCTCCCACTAGTACCCACCACTAGTACCTCCCACTGGTACCTCCCACTAGTACCTCCCACTGGTACCTCCCACTGGTACCTCCCACTAGTACCTCCCACTAGTACCCACCACTAGTACCTCCCACTGGTACCTCCCACTAGTACCTCCCACTGGTACCTCCCACTGGTACCTCCCACTGGTACCCACCACTAGTACCTCCCACTGGTACCTCCCACTGGTACCTCCCACTGTTACCTCCCACTAGTACCTCCCACTAGTACCTCCCACTGGTACCTCCCACTAGTACCTCCCACTAGTACCTCCCACTGGTACCTCCCACTGGTACCTCCCACTGGTACCTCCCACTGGTACCTCCCACTAGTACCTCCCACTGGTACCTCCCACTGGTACCTCCCACTGGTACCTCCCACTAGTACCTCCCACTGGTACCTCCCACTGGTACCTCCCACTGGTACCTCCCACTGGTACCTCCCACTAGTACCTCCCACTAGTACCTCCCACTGGTACCTCCCACGCCGCGCGTCGGCCCTTTAACTGGTCTTCTCCTCTGCAGATGGCCGACACCATCGACATCAACTTCCAGAGCGACCTGATGGCCATCTTTGAGGAGAATCTGTTCTGAGGGAGGAGCCAGTGAAGGACTCTTACCCACAATGCTCTGGCCCACACACACACACACACACACACTGCTGATGGTCACTGTCTCTCAGGACTTGAACAGCTGGCTTGTCATGTGATCGAGAGAAGAAGAAACACAGAGACGAAGAACAACGAGGATGTCATTGAAGAAATGAACGTGTCCTCTGAAGGGGGCGGGGCCCCTCTGCTGAGCTCGTCTCTTACTGTGTTTTTCTTAAAGGGACGGTTCACCGCTCAGTTTCACGCCTGGTGAAAGCAGCGCCGAAGGAACTCATGAGTTTCTCATGTGGCGTGCTTCGGCCTGTGATAAAGTAGTCCCGGGCGACGTGCCGGTGACTTCCTGTCTGTCATAAAGTAGTCCCGGGTGACGTGCCGGTGACTTCCTCTCCAGACGTCTGAAAGGACACTGTGCTTGGTGAGCTGCGTCTTAAAGGCACAGAACACCTTCTAAAGGAGAAGAGCCATCTCTTTGGGGTGAACTGGCCCTTTAAGTGGATTTGGGGGCGTGTCCTCTGGCCTGTGAACTAACAATCATCCCCTGCAGATTATACATATTATATATATAAATAGATACATGACTATATATATATATATTATATTATATACGACTCAGAACAGGAATCTGGAGCTCGTCTCCGCTCGATTTTGTAGAATTTACTGTAAAGAAGAAAAGTCTTTTTTTATGGTTCTCCGGTTCGGTTTTGTTCGGTTCTGTCGGTTCTCATCGGTTCTGTCGGTTCTGTCCAGGTCTACCTGGATGCTCGTCACCTTTTTTATTGACCTGTCGGATCTTTTCACTTTATATTAAAGGCTTTTTGTTTTATTGAAATTTAATTTCCTGCGCCGACAGTTTTAAATCATGTTGTTGTTGTTTCCTCATCATGACGTCATCGGAGCTCTTTGTTGTTGTTGTTTCACCTCCTGTTTGTTTTCTTTGTGTATTTCTCTTGTGATGATGATTCCTCCACATCGAGCTTCGGTGGACGACAGCAGCTTCAAGAAAAGTATTAAAATAATATGAAAACACTTTGATCTTCTTCGTCAGCTCTGGGACCAGAGGGGGGTCCTGGGGGACCAGAGAGACCAGGGGGGTCCTGGGGTCCTGGTCCCCGTCCCTCAAGAGACAGGAGTACTATGGTGGAATCAGGCTGATGATAAAACAATATTAATAATATAATAGCAGCAAAACACATATATATATATTATAGATATATAATATATATGTATTAGATATATAATATATATATATTTATAATATATCTCTGATATATAGATATATTATATATCTATAATATATATATCTATAATATATATTATAGATATATCTATAATATATTATAGATATACAGGACTGTCTCAGAAAATTAGAATATTGTGATAAAGTTCTTTATTTTCTGTAATGCAATTAAAAAAACAAAAATGTCATGCATTCTGGATTCATTACAAATCAACTGAAATATTCCAAGCCTTTTATTCTTTTAATATTGCTGATTATGGCTTACAGCTTAAGAAAACTCTAAAATCATATCATAAAATTTTAATATTTCCTCAGACCAAGTAAAAAAAAAGATTTATAACAGCTGAGTGTTTGTCAAGGCTCAGGAAACCCTTGCAGGTGTTTCGAGTTAATTAGACAATTCAAGTGATTTGTTTAATACCCTACTAGTATACTTTTTCATGATATTCTAATATTTAGAGATAGGATATTTGAGTTTTCTTAAGCTGTAAGCCATAATCAGCAATAAATCAGAATAAAAGGCTTGCAATATTTCAGTTGATTTGTAATGAATCCAGAATGCATGACATTTTTGTTTTTTTAATTGCATTACAGAAAATAAAGAACTTCATCACAATATTCTAATTTTCTGAGACAGTCCTGTATATCAATAATATATATATATTGATGACAAAACAAAATATTCTAAATATAAATAATAATAATACTTTATGTTTGAATAAAATATTACAAGTTTACAACACGTATACAATATAGGACATCAAAATAATTCAGTGGAGGAGGAGAAGGAGGAAGAGGAGGAGCCTTCAGTCTCCTTCAGGTCATCAGGACTACAGACACATAAACAACTAACACAAGTTACAGACACACACAAGTTACACACACACAAGTTACACACACACAAGTTACAGACACACACAAGTTACACACACACAAGTTACACACACATGTTACACACACACAAGTTACAGACACGCAAGTTACACACACGTTACACACACACAAGTTACAGACACACAAGTTACACACACAAGTTACACACACACGTTACACACACACAAGTTACAGACACACACAAGTTACACACACACAAGTTACACACACACACAAGTTACACACACAAGTTACAGACACACACACAAGTTACACACACAAGTTACACACACACACAAGTTACAGACACACACACAAGTTACAGACACACACACAAGTTACACACACACACAAGTTACAGACACACACACAAGTTACAGACACACACGGTCTGTTTATGTATATATATATATTGTTTTCACTTCTCCTTGTTTCTATTGTTCTTGTTTTTTATTTCATTTCTTTTCTGTTAAACTTCGTCACTATAATTAATATAGTTCTATTAATGTAGTTTAACTAACACTTTATTATAGTTCTTTATACTGGAGGAGGAGGAGGAGGAGGAGGAGGAGCAGCCGCCCCCCCCCAGCAGCGGAGGAGGAGCCGCACCCTTTTCTCCGCGCAGATCCCTCCGCCAGGTAACTGCCGCCCAAACTACACCGGAAGCGACGCCGGCCGCGCGCACAGGACTCAGCACCGGGTCCACAGGGTCGAGCAGCGGGACCGGAGGAATGAAGCCCCGGCACCGAGCCAGCCCATAGGTCGCTCCGGTTCCATCGGTCGCGGTTCAGGTGCGCCGGGTCCACCTCGACCCGGATCCGGATCCACCGGATAAACCACTTCACGGAGCAGCGGGACGAGGTGAGTCCGGTTCCTCTGGACCCGTGGACCGGAGTCTGCTGCGTGTCTGCTGCCCCCCCCCCCTGGAGGCTTGGGTCCGAGACCCGGTCTGGCCTCGGGTCCCGTGAGGCGTTCGAGGGTCCCGTGAGGCGTTCGAGGTCTAACCGAGTCCGTTCAAAGTCGCTCCCACAGCTCACCTGAGTGTCATGGCGCAGGTGTTCTTCCGCTGGTGTTTGTCTTTGAGGAGCGACAGGCGGCGTTCTTAGAGTACAAGTACACAAAGTAAAGTACACAAGTACACAAAGTAAAGTACACAAGTACACAAAGTAAAGTACACAAAGTAAAGTACACGAAGTACTCGAGTACTCGTCCATCCGGTTTACAGACATCAGGTTTTACTGTTGTTACTTTTTGTGCTTTTAATCAGCAAAACAATGAATTCCTGAACAGAAAAGTCAGATTAATGTATGACGTCACGTGATCAGTCTGACGCATCTTCATCATCATCCTCTTCATCGTTTAGTTTCATTTGATTCAAATTCTTTTGTTCAATGAAATGTGTCTTTGAGTGTTCGAGTCCAGGTCTACATGTCTTCAGGTCTACATGTCTTCAGGTCTTCAGGTCTACATGTCTTCAGGTCTTCAGGTCTACATGTCTTCAGGTCTTCAGGTCTACATGTCTTCAGGTCTACATGTCTTCAGGTCTACATGTCTTCAGGTCTTCAGGTCTACAGGTCTACATGTCTTCAGGTCTACATGTCTTCAGGTCTACATGTCTTCAGGTCTTCAGGTCTACATGTCTTCAGGTCTACATGTCTTCAGGTCTACATGTCTTCAGGTCTTCAGGTCTACATGTCTTCAGGTCTACATGTCTTCAGGTCTACATGTCTTCAGGTCTACATGTCTTCAGGTCTACATGTCTTCAGGTCTACATGTCTTCAGGTCTACATGTCTTCAGGTCTACATGTCTTCAGGTCTACATGTCTTCAGGTCTTCAGGTCTACATGTCTTCAGGTCTACATGTCTTCAGGTCTTCTTCACAGACTCATATCAGGGTTTTTCCTGGGTCAAAATGGGTCTTCGGTGCTCCCAAAAAAAAATCTATATTGCCATATCACAGAAATTAGCAGACATCTATGTATTATTTATTTTTTTCATAAATAATGGAGACAATGCTTGAGGAAATCATTTTGCTAAAATAGATCGGCTAATAGTTTGACAATTAGAGATGCACCGATCAGGTTTTTGGTGCCGATCACTGAAATCAGTATCTGCCGATCCGATAATACCGATCACGGTGTTGATTGAAGCATTCTATTTATTGTGGAGCATTATTGCCTCGGACTATGAGGAAATACAGATATAAAGCAACTCAAACATGAAAGAAATTACAGATTTCATTAAACATTTAGGACTTTTACTTTGAAAAATGTCCTAATTGATACATTAAAATAGTTTGATTGCTATTGTAGGGGATTTCAGATATGTCTGGAACACATCTGCATCATTCATTTCCTGGAACTCTTGGGGAAATCTATATACAGGACTTTGTTTAACATACAAAAGTCTGACTTATTTTTAGAAACTCTTCCTTGGTGCAGTAACAATGTTTTAATGTTAGCATAATTTAAGCTAAATCTCAAATGATTTCTAAAGATACAAAATCAGTTCATTGTTTACTTTTATATGTTAGTGTATGATATGTCGACATCTTATTTTGAAAAACGGATGTTGTTTCACGTGGTTCTTTCCGCTAACTCTATCAAACCCCTCTCTGCTCCCGATGGAATGTGTTTAGCGTGAGCATCTCTAGGGGCTCAGAGCCTCAGACATGTGAGAGTCGGCTGAGTCGACCCAGAGATTCAACTCGGGGGACGGGGAGCCGCTCGGTGGTGAGGATCCCCTCTGACCTCTGACCTCTCACTCTGCGGCCCTCGCCGGGCGCATCGTCTCCGTTGCGCGGCGATTGAAACGTCTCTGATAGTTCTCTCAGATGTTACGTCATCTGATCGGCCGTTTTGAGAACGCCGATCAAAACCGATAATGGGAATATCGGCCGATCAGATCGGTGCATCCCTATATAGTCCAGGTGTATTGGTGCAGGTCAGCTGGTGAGTGACCAGCAGCTGGCCGCTCTGTCCATTCACCTCACAGCATTGATCAGACAAGAAGACACGCTTATCAACTCCATTACTATTGATCCAAACAGAACGAGGGTTTGGCTGGAGACGACTTGAAACATACTATTGAGAACATATTCGCTGACATGCACGTGATGAACAGTTTTTTTTTTTCATCGCAGACTTTTTTTGCCTAAGGCGCTCGGGATTTGTCATAGGCGTTCGGGAAAACGGCTTAGGCGCCGCCCACATGTTCTCTATGCAGGAAAAACCCTGATTATGTAGTATACACCTGAGTTTGTGCCCTCTAGTGGCGTAATGGTGTCGGTGTCTTCAGGTGGCTGGGGTCTGCTCTCTGTCGCCCCCTGGTGGCCGTTTCCTTGTGGAGATTTTTTTAAACAAAAGATAACATGATTTACAGCATAAATATCTCTTTATTATAATAGACTCTACTGGTAGTGAATAGAGTCTACTGATAGTGAGTAGAGTCTACTGGTAGTGAGTAGAGTCTACTGGTAGTGAGTAGAGTCTACTGATAGTGAGTAGAGTCTACTGGTAGTGAGTAGAGTCTACTGGTAGTGAGTAGAGTCTACTGATAGTGAGTAGAGTCTACTGGTAGTGAGTAGAGTCTACTGATAGTGAGTAGAGTCTACTGATGGTGAGTGGGAGTCTACTGGTGGTGAGTAGAGTCTGCTGATGGTGAGTAGAGTCTACTGATAGTGAGTAGAGTCTACTGGTAGTGAGTAGAGTCTACTGATAGTGAGTAGAGTCTACTGGTAGTGAGTAGAGTCTACTGATAGTGAGTAGAGTCTACTGATAGTGAGTAGAGTCTACTGGTAGTGAGTAGAGTCTACTGGTAGTGAGTAGAGTCTACTGGTAGTGAGTAGAGTCTACTGATAGTGAGTAGAGTCTACTGATAGTGAGTAGAGTCTACTGGTAGTGAGTAGAGTCTACTGATAGTGAGTAGAGTCTACTGATAGTGAGTAGAGTCTACTGATAGTGAGTAGAGTCTACTGGTAGTGAGTAGAGTCTACTGATAGTGAGTAGAGTCTACTGATAGTGAGTAGAGTCTACTGGTAGTGAGTAGAGTCTACTGGTAGTGAATAGAGTCTACTGGTAGTGAGTAGAGTCTACTGGTAGCGAGTAGTCTACTGGTAGTGAGTAGAGTCTACTGGTAGTGAATAGAGTCTACTGGTAGTGAATAGAGTCTACTGGTAGTGAATAGTCTACTGGTAGTGAGTAGAGTCTACTGGTAGTGAGTAGAGTCTACTGGTAGTGAATAGTCTACTGGTAGTGAATAGTCTACTGGTAGTGAATAGTCTACTGGTAGTGAATAGTCTACTGGTAGTGAATAGAGACTACTGGTAGTGAGTAGTCTACTGATAGTGTGCAGTGGCGGCTGGTGACATTTTTTTGGGGGGGGCGCAGTTTAAATATCACTCAACAATGAGAAGAAGAGAGGTTTTGAGTAGAATATAGTAAAAAACAAAGCTTTATTTAAAGAACACAGCGTGCTCAACACGGTCCAATAACAACTATCAACACACTGTAACTTTGAGCATGAGAGGTTCAGAGCAGCTTTAAGGAACATGGGGTTGGGTTTCAGAGGTTTGCAAAATAAAAGAGTTTCACCGTCACATGAAAGAGGTTCAGAATAGAGTCAGAAAGATCACATGTTACATTGGGACAGAGCAGACCCACTACTGTAAAGACAAGTAGCTCCTCTCTTTAAAGTGGTCACTTTACTCTCTGGTTAAAGTCATGTCTGTAACCTGTTTCCATTATTCTGGAGGGAATGTGTCTGTTTTTCAGAACTTCTTCGTTGTGTTTCGATGCAGTTCGGTCTCCTTCTGCTGACTGTAAACAGGGTTAGCTTCAGGCTGTTAGCGAGTTAGCTCCATGCTCTTAGCTAGATAACTGCGGCAAGATTCGTGCTTTACACTTGTCTGAAGCTCTGTAGATCCCTCCCCCCGTTGTAGTCCAGAGAGTTTCAGTCCCAGGACTTTGGTATAACAGACAGGGGAAACAAAAAAACGAATTACTCATGGAGCATCCAGCTAACCAGCTCCGGTTAGCATATCGGCTTGAGGAGAATCTCCAGGTGTACGTCCTGCTGCAGAATTTTTAAATCCGGATGTTCGGGTCCCAACTCTTTCAGCCTCTTCTTGTCAATATCTGACCGTCGATTGAAAGGTGTTTGGTGTAGAGATACCACAGAGTTTTCAGTCGCCGACGCCATACTAACATAAAGCTTCTGCTAGCTATGTTTGCTCGCGTACCTCCGTGGAGCTCTGGGCAGCAGGGTTGCCAGGTCTGTGTGACACACCCAGCCCAAAAACCAGCCCAATATCAGAACTCAAAATATGCCCGTGCCAAACCATATACACTGCTTTTAAAGTCCAACAGCATTGCTATCATTGCCAAATGTATTGTAATATCTACAAAGTAACAACATATGTTTAGTTTGCCAGCATTAAAAGCAGTTTTCCCTAAACAGTTATTTCACCTAGGTCCTAAAATGGCCTTGTGTAATTAAATACAGTATATTATCATAAATAAAATGCGTGTACGTGCTTCTGGAGTCAGTTTGGTAGGATTTGGGTATGAATAAATTATTTCATTTAAAATATGGATTTTTATTTAAAGATATTCATGTGATTTGCATGCAAAATAGGTCTACCCGAACCAAGGACAAAAAATTCAACCCGCGCAACACTTCAAAAGTAGCCCGATTCCGCAGGAAAACCGCGGACCTGGCAACACTGCTCTATGGGCTGAGGGAACATACGGGTCTCTGATCTGCCGAATAATCCAATCACGTGACCAGTGGCCATGGCGCACATTTTTGTGACCCAAGATTCACGTTTCATCCGCCAATGAGAAGCCGTCCTTGCCGAAACGACTGAAATGTTTTCTCGATGCGTCACGCACATTGGGCGTTGTCCCGAAAAAGGGAGGGCTTCTCTCCGTGATAATGGCGATATATTATATTTTTTCACATTAACTTAAGTGGTTGTTGACAGGCTGACGGTCTCCCACACACATTTAGCGCGTCAACACGGTTTATTTACTATTTAAAAAGATTTGGCATATAATGTTTTTTGACAGGAAATTTTTTTTTTTTTTTTTTTTCATCTCAAAATTTTAAGAGGGGCGGCGCCCTAGCGCCCCCTATGGACGAACCGCCACTGATAGTGAGTAGAGTCTACTGGTAGTGAGTAGAGTCTACTGGTAGTGAATAGTCTACTGGTAGTGAGTAGAGTCTACTGGTAGTGAATAGAGTCTACTGGTAGTGAGTACGTCTACTGGTAGTGAATCTTTATCTTTTGGACAAAACGGACGTTTGAGGACGTGGTCTAGTGGTCTAGTAGGTTTAGTGGTCTAGTGGTCTAGTAGGTTTAGTGGTCTAGTAGGTCTAGTAGGTTTAGTGGTCTAGTAGGTTTAGTGGTCTTCGTGGTTCAGGCTCTACTTTCAGCAGCTGATCTGAAACGTTTGATTCTCATGTAAATGTTCTGAGCCCTGGAGGACTCTGACCTCAGGTCTCATGAGTAGACCCTCAGGTCTCATGAGTAGACCCTCAGGTCTCATGAGTAGACCCTCAGGTCTCATGAGTAGACCCTCAGGTCTCATGAGTAGACCTTCAGGTCTCATGAGTAGACCCTCAGGTCTCATGAGTAGACCCTCAGGTCTCATGAGTAGACCTTCAGGTCTCATGAGTAGACCTTCAGGTCTCATGAGTAGACCTTCAGGTCTCATGAGTAGACCTTCAGGTCTCATGAGTAGACCCTCAGGTCTCATGAGTAGACCCTCAGGTCTCATGAGTAGACCTTCAGGTCTCTGACGCCTGTGTGCCGGATGCGGTGGTTCCACTTCCTGTGGTTCCACTTCCTGTGTTTGCAGCTGTGTGTGTTCGTCCCTGAAGCCTCAACCCGTCTGCTCCCTGAGGGCCACGGCATGAAGACCCCGAGGGCCCCGCAGGAGACCAGCAGGGTCCCACAGAGCCAGCCGTCCACTGAGGGGCTCAACATCTTCAGGTGCCACGTGACGTCCTCAGGTGCCGCGTGACGTCCTCAGGTGCCGCGTGACGTCCTCAGGTGCCGCGTGACGTCTTCAGGTGCCACGTGACGTCCTCAGGTGCCACGTGACGTCCTCAGGTGCCACGTGACGTCCTCAGGTGCCACGTGACGTCCTCAGGTGCCACGTGACGTCCTCAGGTGCCGCGTGACGTCCTCAGGTGCCGCGTGACGTCCTCAGGTGCCGCGTGACGTCCTCAGGTGCCGCGTGACGTCTTCAGGTGCCACGTGACGTCCTCAGGTGCCGCGTGACGTCCTCAGGTGCCGCGTGACGTCCTCAGGTGTCGAGTGACGTCCTCAGGTGCCACGTGACGTCCTCAGGTGCCACGTGACGTCCTCAGGTGCCGCGTGACGTCCTCAGGTGCCGCGTGACGTCCTCAGGTGCCGCGTGACGTCCTCAGGTGCCGCGTGACGTCCTCAGGTGCCACGTGACGTCTTCAGGTGCCACGTGACGTCCTCAGGTGCCACGTGACGTTCTCAGGTGCCACGTGACGTTCTCAGGTGCCACGTGACGTTCTCAGGTGCCACGTGACGTCCTCAGGTGCCACGTGACGTCCTCAGGTGCCACGTGACGTCCTCAGGTATGATATAATCCGATGTATGAGGCGGTTTAGTGTTGGTGGTCCTCGGTGTTCAGGACCTTCAGGAGGAAGTGAGTCTCACACGAGGACTCGCTTCCTGTGTGTGTGTGTGTGTGTGTGTGTGTGTATTGCGTAATAGCGAGGCGTGTCTCTTCTGAACGCACCACGTTTTTGAAAGGCAGTTGAAGGCTTTGTGTTGGACCTGTTGGGACCTGTTGGGACCTGGTCTGGTGGAGGCTCCTCTGCACCGACCGGTCGACGACGTCATGAAGAGACATAGAAGAAATATCTGCTTCATGATGATGAAACCAGAGAAATGACGATGTTATAACGCTACTTAAGTAACGACGCAATGTTATCTCGATGTTTTTACATGTGTCTCGATGTCTACCCGAGTCTCGATGTCTCTACCCGAGTCTCGATGTCTCTACCCGAGTCTCGATGTCTTTACCCGAGTCTCGATGTCTTTACACGTGTCTCGATGTCTCTACCCGAGTCTCGATGTCTTTACCCGAGTCTCGATGTCTCTACCCGAGTCTCGATGTCTCTACCCGAGTCTCGATGTCTTTACCCGAGTCTCGATGTCTTTACCCGAGTCTCGATGTCTCTACCCGAGTCTCGATGTCTCTACCCGAGTCTCGATGTCTTTACCCGAGTCTCGATGTCTCTACCCGAGTCTCGATGTCTCTACCCGAGTCTCGATGTCTCTACCCGAGTCTCGATGTCTCTACCCGAGTCTCGATGTCTCTACCCGAGTCTCGATGTCTTTACCCGAGTCTCAATTCAATTCAATTCAGTTTATTTGTATAGCCCAATTTCACAAATTACAAATTTGTCTCAGAGTGCTTTACAATCTGTACACATAGACATCCCTGCCCCAAAACCTCACATCGGACCAGGAAAAACTCCCAAATAACCCTTCAGGGGGAAAAAAAAGGGAAGAAACCTGCAGGAGAGCAACAGAGGAGGATCCCTCTCCAGGATGGACAGATGCAATAGATGTAATGTGTACAGAAGGACAGATTTAGAGTTTAAATACATTCAATGAATGTGACAGAGTGTATGAATAGTTCATAGTAGGCATATTCCGCGATGGAGACCCCCACGATCCATCAGGCAGATGGCGGTGGGGAGGAGGAGTGGGCGGAGTCTCAATAGTGGGCGGAGTCTCAACAGGACAGTGGCGTAGTCAGGAACAGGAATTCCACAACCCAAACCTCGATGATCCATCAGGCAGATAGGATCTATGCCGTCTCATAGGGTCCGATGACCCCATGAGACGTGAAGTCAAAAGGACTCCGGGGAGAAAGCAGAGTTAGTAACGTGTGATTGAGAGATGAACATTCATCCTTAAGGAGAGAAAAAAGAGGAGATAGGTGCTCAGTGCATCCTAAACGTCCCCCGGCAGCTATAAGCCTATAGCAGCATATCAAGGGGCTGGACCAGGTGAACCTGATTCAGCCCTAACTATAAGCTCTGTCAAAGAGGAAGGTCTTAAGTCTACTCTTAAGCGAGGTGGCTGTGTCTGCCTCCCGGACTGAAATTGGAAGCTGGTTCCATAAAGAGGAGCTTGATAACTAAAGGCTCTGGCTCCCATTCTACTTTTAAGACTAGGAACTACAAGTAGTCCCGCATTTAATGAGCGTAGCTCTCTAGTGGGCAATATGGTACTACAAGCTCCTTAAGATATGATGGAGCATCACCAATCAAGGCTTTGTAGGTTAAGAGAAGAATTTTAAAAGTGATTCTTGATTTTACTGGGAGCCAGTGCAGAGCAGCTAGTGCAGGAGTGATGTGATCTCTTTTCTTAGTTTTAGTGAGAACACGAGCTGCAGCATTCTGGATCAACTGGAGGGACCTAAGAGATTTATTAGAGCAGCCTGCTAATAAGGAGTTGCAGTAATCCAGTCTCAAGTAACGCGTGAACCAATTTTTCTGCATCTTTTGAGACAAGATGTGCCTGTTTTTTGAAATATTTCGTAGATGAAAGAATGCAGTCCTTGAGATTTGCTTTACGTGGGAGTTAAAGGACAAGTCCCGATCAAAGATAACGCCAAGATTCTTTACAGTGGTGTTGGATGCCAGGGCAATGCCGTCTACAGAATCCACATCACCAGATAATTGATCTCTGAGGTGCTCAGGGCCGATTAAAATTACTTCGGTTTTGTCTGAGTTTAACATCAAGAAATTGCAGGTCATCCATGTTTTTATGTCTTTAAGACATGCTTGAATTTTACCGAGTTGGTTGCTCTCCTCTGGTTTTATCGATAAATATAGTTGAGTATCATCTGCATAACAATGAAAGTTTATGGAGTGTTTCCTGATAATAGATAGATAGATAGATAGATAGATATATACTTTATTAATCCCCAAGGGGAAATTTGTCGAGTCAGTAGCAGCAACACAAGAATAAAAATAAAAACACAAAATATAAGAAGGGTTAGGGTGATCTGGCAAGAGGTGAACTGTTGTAGAGCCTCATAGCCGTCGGCAGGAATGTTCTCCTGTATCTCTCCTTGTGGCAGCGGAGCGTGAGGAGACGTCTGGAGAAAGTACTCCTCTGTCCCTGTAGGAGGTGGTGGAGAGGGTGGTCCGGGTTGTCCAATATGGACACCAGTTTCTTCAACGACCTCCTCTCCACCACCTGTTCCAGGTGCTCCAGCTGGCAGCCGATGATGGAGCCAGCCTTCCTAACCAGTTTGTTAAGGCGGCTGGTGTCACGGCTCGATGCTGCTCCCCAGCAGACAATGGCAAAGTGCAGCACACTGGCGACAACCGACTGGTAGAATAACTCCAGCATCTTGCTGCACACGTTGAAGGATGAAGCTTTCTCAGGAAAAAGGCGACTCATCCCTTCTTGTACACAGCGTTGATGTTGGCCTTCCAGTTCAGTCGGCTGTCGATGGAGGCCCAGGTACTTGCTCCTCCACCATGTCCACGTCCTCCCAGGACACTCAGAGGTGTAGGAGCTGTCGCCTTCCTCCTGAAGTCCACCACCATCTCTCTGGTCTTGGCCACGTTCAGCCGCAGGTGGTTCTCATCGGCCCACTTTACAAAGTCACTCACCACTGCCCTGTACTCCTCCTCCCGTCCATCCCTAATACACCCGACCACTGCAGAATCATCAGAGTACTTCTGCAGATGGCATGACTCCGTGTTGTACTGGAAGTCACTGGTGTACAGGGTGAAGAGGAAGGAGACAGAACAGTTCCTGTGGGGCTCCAACATCACTGACCACCGTTCCAGACAGCACGGCCCATTCTGACAAACTGTGGTCTGCCTGTGAGGTAGTCAGTGATCCAGGAGATGGTGGACGCGTCCACCGGCCACCGCAGCTTCTCACTCAGCAGCAGTGGCTGGATGGTGTTAAATGCACTGGAGAAGTCAAAAGTGACTCTCACAGAGACATCGGTTCCATCCAGGTGCGACTGAGCTCGTTGCAGCAGGTAGATGATGGCGTCGTCCACTCCCACATGAGGCTGGTAAGCAAATTGCAGAGGGTCCAACGATGATTTCACCTGCGGCGGAGGTGGGCCAAGACCAGCCTCTCCAGCACCTTCATCACATGGGAGGTGAGGCGACGGTCGGTAGTCGTTGAGGCCAGATGGTGTTGACTTCTTTGCGACAGGGACCAGGCACGACGTCTTCCACAGCACCGGGACTTCCCCCAGCCTCAGGCTGAGGGTGAAGAGGCGCTGCAGGACACCAGACAGCTGGGTGGCGCAGGTCTTTAGGACCCTGGGGCTGATGCCATCAGGACCTTCAGCTCTGCGCTGGAGTAGTTTCTCCAGCTGTCTTCTCACCTGGTCAGTCGTCACAGAGAGAGGGAGGGTGGAGGAGCCCATTGTTATTGAGGGCTGGGTGGACGTGCGGCTGAGCAGGGGGACCAGAGGGGGAGGAGGTGTTGGGGAGGTGTGATGTGTGGAGGAGGCGGGGGAGGGCTGTGAACTGAACCTATTGAAAAAACAGTTCAGCTCGTTGGCCCTCTCCAGGAGCCCCTGGCTGTCTCCTCCCACCTTGAAGCCAGTTATCTGCTTCATGCCAGACCACACCTCCCTTGTGTTGTTCAGCTGGAGTTTGGCCTCCAGCTTCCTCCTGTAGGAGTCCTTGCCCTCCTGAGCTTCACCTTTAGGTTGCGCTGGGCTTTCCTCAGCTCATCCCTGTCTCCAGACCTGAAAGCAGCTTTCTTCATGTTAAGCGCCTTCAGGTCCCTGGTGATCCAGGGCTTGTTGTTGGGGAAGCAGCGCACAGTCCGTGATGGGATGGTGGTGTGTTCACAGAACTTGATGTATTCCGTGATGCAGTCGGTCATACTGTTGATGTCCTCCCGTGCGGTCCACACAGCACATCCCAGTCCGTTGACTCGAAGCAGTCCTGTAGGCGTCGTTGGCCTCCATAGACCACCTCCTCACAGTCCTGGTGGTCGGCAGCCTCTTCACCAGAGGAACATACCTGGGTGTCAGCCGGACCAGGTCATGATCAGACCTGCCGAGGGGAAGGGCAGTGGCGCTGTATCGTCCTTAGTATTAGCATACAGCAAGTCCAGAGTTTTATTGTTCCTAGTTGGGCAGTCTATGTATTGATGGAAGGTTGGCAGAGCTTTATCCAGTGTGGTGTGGTTAAAGTCACCAGTGATAGCCATGAATGCTCCAGGCTGATGATTCAGCAGAGCAGCCACAGTCGGGTGGATGGTGTCCACAGCTTCCTCAGCGTCAGCTGATGGCGGCACGTACACGACAACCAAAATGGCGGACGTGAACTCTCTCGGCAAATAATGCGGCGCATCCCCACGGCCAACAGTTCAATGTTCGGCTACAGAAGCGCTCCTTCACGCACACATGGTCCGGGTGGCACCACCGTTCATTCACATAAACAGCGATCCGCCCCCTCTTCTTACCGCTCTGTGTAGCGTCTCTGTCAGCCGAACAGTCCTGAAGCCGGGCAAAGGCGCTGTGATCCGGATAGTCCGCGTGCAGCCACGTCTCAGTGAAACACAAAGACTGCTCTCACGGAAGACCCTCTCGGTCATTACCAGCGCCGAGCTCATCCGTCTTATTCGCCAAAGACCTCACGTTCCCGTTATGATCGGCGGTGCGAGGGTTTGTATCTCCTCGTTTAGCCCTCCGCTTGACACCCGCTCTGCAGCCGCGAGCCCTTCTCCGTAGCTCCAGCGGGATCACAGGTCTTTCTCCAGGCAGAAGCTTGGCCTGCACAGCGCGATCAGCTGAGCGCGAGTAGACGGTCCCGTCATTGTTATGCTGCGGCTCACCGATACTCACGACAAAGTGAACAAAAGCCACAGTAGAAGTATCGAAAAAAGTAGTTATGGTCCAGTGTCCGACCGTAACTAAGACAAACGTGAAAGAAAGAAGAAAAAGAGAGGAAAAGTGCAAAAAAAAGACAATAAAATAAAAGCAAAACGCCACTACTGAAACAAGCAGCCGTTGGCACAGCGCTACCCAAAGGAAGCATGTATAAGGTAAATAAAATTGGTCCAAGCACAGAACCTTGTGGAACTCCATGATTAACGTTGGTGGTTATCGAGGCGTCATCGTTTACAAATACAAACTGAGATCGATCTGATAAATATGATTTAAACCAAATTAGTGCCGTGCCTGAAATGCCAATCGACTGCTCCAGTCTCTGTAACAGGATGTCATGGTCAATGGTGTCGAATGCAGCACTAAGGTCTAACAAGACCAGGACAGAGAGGAGTCCTTTATCTGCTGCCATTAAGAGGTCATTTGTAATTTTCACCAGTGCCGTCTCGGTGCTGTGGTGTTTTCTAAATCCTGATTGAAATTTCTCAAATAAACTATTATGATGTAGAAAGTCGCACAACTGATTTGCGACCACTTTCTCAAGGATCTTGGAGAGGAAAGGGAGGTTAGAGATTGGTCTGTAGTTAGCCAACACCTCTGGATCCAGAGTGGGCTTCTTCAAGAGAGGTTTAATAACAGCCACTTTGAAGGAGTGTGGTACGTGGCCTGTTAGCAGAGACACATTGATAATATCTAATAGAGAGCTGCCAATTAAAGGCAAAATGTCTTTAAGCAGCCTCGTCGGGATGGGGTCCAAGAGACAGGTAGACGTGTTCGAAGTAGAAACCGTTGAAAATAATTGGTCACGGTTGATGGGAGAAAAGGCCTCCAAATATCTCGATGTCTCTACCCGAGTCTCGATGTCTCTACCCGAGTCTCGATGTCTTTACACGTGTCTCGATGTCTCTACACGTGTCTCGATGTCTCTACCCGAGTCTCGATGTCTTTACCCGAGTCTCGATGTCTCTACCCGAGTCTCGATGTCTTTACCCGAGTCTCGATGTCTCTACCCGAGTCTCGATGTCTTTACCCGAGTCTCGATGTCTTTACCCGAGTCTCGATGTCTTTACCCGAGTCTCGATGTCTTTACCCGAGTCTCGATGTCTCTACCCGAGTCTCGATGTCTTTACATGTGTCTCGATGTCTTTACCCGAGTCTCGATGTCTTTACCCGAGTCTCGATGTCTCTACCCGAGTCTCGATGTCTTTACCCGAGTCTCGATGTCTTTACCCGAGTCTCGATGTCTCTACCCGAGTCTCGATGTCTTTACCCGAGTCTCGATGTCTTTACCCGAGTCTCGATGTCTTTACCCGAGTCTCGATGTCTTTACATGTGTCTCGATGTCTTTACCCGAGTCTCGATGTCTTTACACGTGTCTCGATGTCTCTACCCGAGTCTCGATGTCTTTACCCGAGCCTCGATGTCTCTACCCGAGTCTCGATGTCTTTACCCGAGTCTCGATGTTTCACAGATCGTAGCCCCAGACTGAGCCGGTCCCCGGATTGCGTGCAGCGCCGCGCTCGGCCACAGGGGGCGAGCCTGAGCCGCCCCGTCCGCAGCGTCCTCCTCGTCATGGACACGGACACCGAGGACACCCCGGGGTGCTACCGCAACCGCTCCATCAGGTTCTTCTACGAGAAGAGCGGCAAGAACATCAGCGACCACTGGCGCAGCCGCGACTACGTGATCGTGAGCCTGGGCATGGCGGTCTGCTTCATCGTCATCTTCTCCAACCTGCTGGTCATCGCCGCCATCTTGAAGAACCGCCGCTTCCACTTCCCCATCTACTACCTCCTGGGGAACCTGGCTGTGGCGGACCTGTTCTCAGGTAGGACTGTCCCTAGACCTGTTCTCAGGTAGCACTGTCCCTAGACCTGTTCTCAGGTAGACCTGTTCTCAGGTAGGACTGCCCCTAGACCTGTTCTCAGGTCGGACTGTCCCTAGACCTGTTCTCAGGTAGACCTGTTCGCAGGTAGGACTGCCCCTAGACCTGTTCTCAGGTAGGACTGCCCCTAGGTCTGTTCTCAGGTAGGACTGCCCCTAGGCCTGTTCTCAGGTAGGACTGCCCCTAGTCCTGTTCTCAGGTAGACCTGTTCTCAGGTAGGACTGCCCCTAGACCTGTTCTCAGGTAGGACTGTCCCTAGGTCTGTTCTCAGGTAGGACTGCCCCTAGGTCTGTTCTCAGGTAGGACTGCCCCCAGGTAGGACTGCCCCTAGGCCTGTTCTCAGGTAGGACTGTCCCTAGGTCTGTTCTCAGGTAGGACTGCCCCTAGGTCTGTTCTCAGGTAGGACTGCCCCTAGGCCTGTTCTCAGGTAGGACTGTCCCTAGGTCTGTTCTCAGGTAGGACTGCCCCTAGGTCTGTTCTCAGGTAGGACTGCCCCTAGGCCTGTTCTCAGGTAGGACTGCCCCTAGGCCTGTTCTCAGGTAGGACTGCCCCTAGGTCTGTTCTCAGGTAGGACTGCCCCTAGGCCTGTTCTCAGGTAGGACTGTCCCTAGGTCTGTTCTCAGGTAGGACTGCCCCTAGGTCTGTTCTCAGGTAGGACTGCCCCCAGGTAGGACTGCCCCTAGGCCTGTTCTCAGGTAGGACTGCCCCTAGTCCTGTTCTCAGGTAGACCTGTTCTCAGGTAGGACTGCCCCTAGGTCTGTTCTCAGGTAGGACTGCCCCTAGACCTGTTCTCAGGTAGGACTGCCCCTAGACCACGCACCTTCAGTCCTCGTGTTCACTGAGCAGAGCCTGAAGGCACCGTGTAGCTGGAGAACCTCTCTGGTTCTCCGTTAGCCGTGCTGCTAACGTAACTAGCTGTCCCGCCTTCCTGGCGGTGCGTTCAAAGCCCTGTGCCTGTGCCCCCTCAGGCGTGTCCTACCTGCACCTGATGCTGCACACGGGCCCCTGGACCATCAAGCTCACCAAGTACCGCTGGTTCGTGCGCCAGGGCCTGGTGGACACCAGCCTGACGGCGTCGGTGCTCAACCTGCTGGCCGTGGCCGTGGAGCGCCACCAGACCATCTTCAACATGCAGCTGCACAGCCACATGAGCGCGCGCCGCGTGCTCATGGTCATGGTGCTGATCTGGCTGGGCGCCATCCTCATGGGCCTGGTGCCCACCATGGGCTGGCACTGCCTGTGCGACCTGGACCGCTGCTCCACCATGGCGCCGCTCTACAGCCGCAGCTACCTGGTGTTCTGGAGCGCGCTCAACCTGCTCACCTTCTCCGTCATGGTGGCCGTCTACACGCGCATCTTCATCTACGTGCGGCGCAAGAGCCGCCAGATGGCGCCGCACACCAGCGCGCCGGCCAGGGACCCGGTGCTGGGCCTCATGAAGACCGTCTCCATGATCCTGGGTGAGGAGGAGGAGGAGGAGGAGGAGGAGGAGGAGGAGGAGGAGGAGGAGGAGATTCTATTATATTCCTCAGTCGTTTTTTTTAAACGTGCAGATGTAAAACCCTTAGCGAGTCCTGACAGGAAGTGTGTGTGTGTCTCTCTCTCTGTCTGTGTGTGTGTGTGTCTCTCTCTGTGTGTGTGTGTGTCTCTCTGTGTGTGTGTGTGTCTCTGTGTGTGTGTGTGTGTGTGTGTGTGTGTGTGTGTCTCTCTGTGTGTGTGTCTCTGTGTGTGTGTGTCTCTCTGTGTGTGTGTCTCTGTGTGTGTGTCTCTGTCTGTGTGTGTGTGTGTCTCTGTGTGTGTGTGTGTGTCTCTGTGTGTGTGTGTCTCTGTGTGTGTGTGTGTGTGTGTGTGTGTCTCTCTGTGTGTGTCTCTGTGTGTGTGT
>NC_079411.1:0-72500 GCF_029220125.1 Pseudoliparis swirei | reverse complement strand
TCCTAGAGGAGAGAGGTGTCCTAGAGGAGAGGTGTCCTAGAGGAGAGGGGTGTGTCCTAGAGGAGAGGGGTGTGTCCTAGAGGAGAGAGGTGTGTCCTAGAGGAGAGGGTGTCCTAGAGGAGAGGTGTGTCCTAGAGGAGAGGGTGTGTCCTAGAGGAGAGGTGTGTCCTAGAGGAGAGGGGTGTGTCCTAGAGGAGAGAGGTGTGTCCTAGAGGAGAGGGTGTGTCCTAGAGGAGAGGGGTGTGTCCTAGAGGAGAGAGGTGTCCTAGAGGAGAGGGGTGTGTCCTAGAGGAGAGGGGTGTGTCCTAGAGGAGAGAGGTGTGTCCTAGAGGAGAGGTGTGTCCTAGAGGAGAGAGGTGTGTCCTAGAGGAGAGGTGTGTCCTAGAGGAGAGGTGTGTCCTAGAGGAGAGGGTGTGTCCTAGAGGAGAGGGGTGTGTCCTAGAGGAGAGAGGTGTCCTAGAGGAGAGGTGTGTCCTAGAGGAGAGGGGTGTGTCCTAGAGGAGAGGTGTGTCCTAGAGGAGAGAGGTGTCCTAGAGGAGAGGGGTGTGTCCTAGAGGAGAGGGGTGTGTCCTAGAGGAGAGGTGTGTGTCCTAGAGGAGAGGGGTGTGTCCTAGAGGAGAGAGGGTGTCCTAGAGGTGTGCCTAGAGAGGGTGTGTCCAAGAGGAGAGTGCTGTGTCCTAGAGGAGAGGTGTGTCCTAGAGGAGGGGTGTGTCCTAGAGGAGAGGGGTGTCCTAGAGGAGAGGTGTGTCCTAGAGGAGAGGTGTGTCCTAGAGGAGAGGTGTGTCCTAGAGGAGAGGTGTGTCCTAGAGGAGAGGTGTGTGTCCTAGAGGAGAGGTGTGTCCTAGAGGAGGTGGCCTGGGAGAGGTGTGTCCTAGAGGAGAGGTGTGTCCTAGAGGAGAGGGTGTGTCCTAGAGGAGAGGGGTGTGTCCTAGAGGAGAGGTGTCCTAGAGGAGAGGTGTGTCCTAGAGGAGAGGTGTGTCCTAGAGGAGAGGGGTGTGTCCTAGAGGAGAGGGTGTGTCCTAGAGGAGAGGTGTGTCCTAGAGGAGAGGGTGTGTCCTAGAGGAGAGGTGTGTCCTAGAGGAGAGGGGTGTGTCCTAGAGGAGAGGGGTGTGTCCTAGAGGAGAGGTGTGTCCTAGAGGAGAGGTGTGTGTCCTAGAGGAGAGGTGTGTGTCCTAGAGGAGAGGTGTGTCCTAGAGGAGAGGGGTGTGTCCTAGAGGAGAGAGGTGTCCTAGAGGAGAGAGGTGTGTCCTAGAGGAGAGGGGTGTGTCCTAGAGGAGCCCCGTGTGTCCTAGAGGAGAGAGGTGTGTCCTAGAGGAGAGGGTGTGTCCTAGAGGAGAGAGGTGTCCTAGAGAGGGTGTGTCCTAGAGGAGAGGGGTGTGTCCTAGAGGAGAGAGGTGTCCTAGAGGAGAGAGGTGTGTCCTAGAGGAGCCCCGTGTGTCCTAGAGGAGAGGTGTGTCCTAGAGGAGGGTGTGTCCTAGAGGAGAGGTGTGTCCTAGAGGAGAGAGGTGTGTCCTAGAGGAGAGAGGTGTGTCCTAGAGGAGAGGTGTGTCCTAGAGGAGAGAGGTGTGTCCTAGAGGAGAGGTGTCCTAGAGGAGAGGTGTCCCTAGAGGAGAGGTGTGTCCTAGAGGAGAGGTGTCCTAGAGAGAGAGGTGTGTCTAGAGGAGGGGTGTCCCTAGAGAGAGAGGTGTGTCCTAGAGGAGAGAGGTGTGTCCTAGAGGAGCCCCGTGTGTCCTAGAGGAGAGAGGTGTGTCCTAGAGGAGAGAGGTGTGTCCTAGAGGAGCCCCGTGTGTCCTAGAGGAGAGAGGTGTGTCCTAGAGGAGAGGTGTGTCCTAGAGGAGAGGTGTGTGTCCTAGAGGAGAGGTGTCTAGAGGAGAGGTGTGTCCTAGAGGAGAGGTGTCCTAGTCCCTGGGAGAGGTGTGTCCTAAAGGAGAGGTGTGTGTCCTAGAGGAGAGGTGTGTCCTAGAGGAGAGAGGTGTCCTAGAGGAGAGGGGTGTGTCCTAGGGAGAGGTGTGTCCTAGAGGTGTCTAGAGAGGTGTGTCCTAGAGGAGAGAGGTGTCCTAGGGAGAGAGGTGTGTCCCTAGAGGAGAGGGTGTGTCCTAGAGGGTGTAAGGAGAGAGGTGTTCCTAGAGGAGAGGGTGTGTCCTAGAGGAGAGGTGTGTCCTAGAGCAGACAGGTGTGTCCCTAGAGGAGAGGGGTGTCTCCTAGAGAGAGGTGTGTCCTAGAGGAGAGAGGTGTGTCCTAGAGGAGCCCCGTGTGTCCTAGAGGAGAGGTGTGTCCTAGAGGAGAGGTGTGTCCCTGGGGAGAGTGTGTCCTAGAGGAGAGAGGTGTGTCCTAGAGGAGGGGTGTGTCCTAGAGGAGAGAGGTGTGTCCTAGAGGAGAGAGGTGTGTCCTAGAGGAGCCCCGTGTGTCCTAGAGGAGCCCCGTGTGTCCTAGAGGAGAGAGGTGTGTCCTAGAGGAGAGGGGTGTGTCCTAGAGGAGAGGTGTGTCCTAGAGGAGAGAGGTGTGTCCTAGAGGAGCCCTGTGTCCTAGAGGAGAGGGGTGTGTCCTAGAGGAGAGAGGTGTGTCCTAGAGGTGTGTCCCTAGAGGAGGTGTCCTAGAAGGAGGTGTGCCCTAAACCCTTTCCAAAAAGGAGAAAAAGGGTGTCCTAAAAGGGTTTTTCCTAGGGGCCCCTTTTGTGTCCTAGAGAGGGGTTTCCAAAGGGGGGAATTTCCAAAATTTTAAAAAAAGGGGAGATTTCCAGAAAGGGTTGCCCTTTAGAGGAAAAATTTGCCCCTGAGGAGATTTTGTTCCTTTGGGGATTTCCTGAACCCGTGTGCCCTGAGGAGGGGTTTTTCCTAAAAGCCCTTTTAAAATTGAAAAAGGGGTGTGCCCTTAGAGGGGTTGTAATTGCCCTTTAAAATGTTCCTAGAGGAGAAGGTTGCCTGGGGGCCCCGTTTTCCAAAAAAACCCTTTTCCCCTAAAAGAGGTGTTCCTGGAAATTCCAAAAGGGAATTTCCCTAAAAATGTTCCTGGGGGAATTGTGTCCTAGAGGGGGGTTTCCTTTGTCCTAGGGGGGTGTGTCCTGGGGGGGGGGTTTTCCTGGGGGGTTTGCCCTAGAGGAGAGGGGTGTCCTAGAGGAAAATTTGTCCGGGAGGGGGTGTGTCCTAGAGGGGGGGTTTTCCTAGAAAGGGTGCCCCCAAAGGGGGTTTTCCCCCCCAAGGGGAATGTTCCAGGGGGAAGGGGTGTCCAAAGGGAGGGTGTGTCCTAGGGGGGTGTGCCTAGAGGACCCGGTGTCCCTGGGAGGGTTTCCTAAAGCCCTGGTCCTGAAATTGTCCTAAAGGGGTGTGTCCTAGGGGAAGGTGCCCCCTTTGGCAGGGGCCCTCCCCCTTTTAACCTGAGGGCCTGGTGGGGGAGGGGGGGGTAAGATCCGGGGGGGACCGGGCCCTTTCCCGGGGGCCTTGGTTCGGGCCCAAGGGGGGGCCCCGGGGGGTTTGGAAAACCTGGGGCCTGAATTCGTTTTAAATTTACTAGTGTTTTCCTCACCCCAAAACCATGGCTGTTTTTTGCTACTTTTTGCTAAAAGGGCCCCTTACCCCCTGGGCCAAACCAGGCGGGAAAACCCAGGGGGGAGGGGGGGCCTTTTAACCCTTGGACCTTTTTTCAGTCCATTGGTCATTTTTTATTTAATTCAATTTTGCTTTTAACCAACATTTATTTTGATTTAAAATTACAAAAATAAAAGAATCAAAAACCATTTTTTTTTATTGCCGGGGTCCCCAGAATTTAACTATTTTTTTTTTCATTTTTTTTCCCCTTAATTCCCCCAAATTTTGTTTTTTTTTTGCCGGGGCAGGAGCCCAAAGGTTTTGGATAAAGCTTTGGGAAGTGCCCTTTTCTCCTTTTTGTTTTTTGGGAGGCCCGAAAAAAAAAACCCTCAAAGGGGGCCAGGGGTTTAAAAATTTCAAAAATTTGAAAAAAATTAAAAGGGGAGAGGGGGCCAGCAGGGGAAAACTATCAAAAAACCCAAAATTTTTTTTTCCAAAAAACTTTTTTCCCCCCATTTTTTCCAAAATTTAATTTAAATTTATTTTTTTTTTAACCAAAATTTTTTTTCCCCCCAAAAACCCTTTTTTTTACCCCAACCCCAAAAAATTTTTACCCCAACCATTTTCCCCCCAAACAACCCCCCAAACCCAACCCCCAAAAACCCCCCAACCCCCCACCATACCCCAACCCCTAAAATTTTAAATTCCCCCACAAAATAATAAATATACAAACCCCCCAAAAAATTTTTGCCCCCTACCCCCAACCACCAACCCCCCCAAAAAAAAAACCCCCAAAACCCCACTATAAAATTATATCCCCCAAAGGGAAACTGCCCCAACCCTATACCCCATTTCCCCAAATATCCCCCCCCTTTATTCCCCCCAAAATCTAAAATCCCTTCCAAAATTTAAATTCCCTTCCAAAACACCTTTTCCCCCCCCCCACCCCCCCTCTCCCCCCACCTGCCCCATCCCCACCCACATATACCCCCCCCTTTTTAAACCCTTTACTCCCCATCTTCCCCCCCCAACCCCCAATCCAAACCATCTCCCCCCAACCCATTTATCCCCCCAAACCCACCTTCTAAAACCCCAAACCCTTTCCCCAAAAACCCCACTTTTCTCCCCCCCCGCCCCCTACCCCCCAATTTCCCCCTATTCCACCCCCTTAAAATATCCCCCAAAATTCCTCTCCACCATTCCACTACCCCCCCAACCCCACTCTAAACCCCCCTCCTAATCCAACCCACCCCCTCTTTTTCCCCAAATCCCCACCCACCCACCCACTTTTCCCCCCCCTTTCCTCCTCCCCCACACCCTATCCCCCCCAAGCCCCCTCCCCCCCAAATCTCTCCGCCCTTGGGATCATACTCCGTGTTGCGGGGTCCTGGTCTTTGGGGGAAAGGACAGCAGGTCCCCAAAGGGGGTTTCCAACCCTGAGAGAAAACCCATTTTGACAAACCCTGGGTTTCCCGTTACCCTTCAGGGGCCCCAAAATCTTTTTGGGATTTTGATTATATTTAAATTTTATTCCTGTTCCCTTTTAAATTCAGGGGTTTTTTGGTTATTCATTCCAAAATTTTTGGGAAAAAGGTCTCAAAGGACTGTCTCAAAAAAATTAGAAAGGAGAAGAGGGGGGGGGAAACAAAAAAAAAAGGAGGAGGGGGAAAAAAAGGAAAAGAAGAATTTTGGAAGGGGAGGAGAGGAGGGGAAAAAAAAAAAAGGGGGGAAAAAGGGGGAAAGGGGGAGGGGAAAAAAAAAAGGAAAGGGCTAAAAAAGGGGGAAGGGGGGGGGGTTGAAAAACCAGGGGAAAAAAAAGGGGTTGAGAAAAAAAAATTTGAGAAGGAAAAGGGGGGGGGCTAAAAAAAAAAAAAGGGGGGAAGGGGAAAAAGGGAAGGGCGACTAACTTTAAAATTGTCCAGCAAAACAAACAAACACATTTTAATGAAAACAAAACAAACAGAAATGAATGAAAAATTAAATTTTAATTAATTAAGAAATATGGAACAATAAATAAGAAATAAATTACATCGGGTTAAAAAATGTTTATACAAATGAGATAAAAAAATAAAAATCAAAATAAATAAATCAAAATAAAATACTTTTTGGATTTTTGGGTTCAGACCACAACGTTATCACCCCCCCCCCCCCTCGTCTCTGATGCCTGTCTTCCTCTCTCTCGTCCTCCAGCATGCTATCGCTTTTTGTTTGAAGGAGTCAGGGAATAAACCTCCAGTGGTAACGTATAGCTCCGCCCTCTTTCCTCCCCACCAAAGACCCGCCCCTCGCTGTCGACCAATGACTGACTGACCCCGCCCTCGACCCCGGGGTCGGATGACGTTCATTATCTGTTGACGTTTTTATCATTTATTTGTTGGTTCTTTATTATTTGTCACATTTAAGGAGCGATGACTTCACTGCATGTTTATAGTTTATTAAGACCTCTGGTGTGTGAGTGTTGGTTCTGTTCTCATGATTCTTCATCCTGCTCCTCCTCCTGCTCCTGCTCCTCTTCCTCCTCCTCCTCATCCTGCTCCTCCTGCTCCTCCTCCTGCTGCTCCTCATCCTCCTCCTCCTCATCCTGCTGCTCCTCCTCCTCCTCCTGCTCCTCCTCATCCTCCCCCTCCTCCTCCTGCTCCTGCTCCTCCTCACAGATCCGCTACAGGAAGGACAAGGTGCAGTCTAAGTTGACTCCGACCTTTTCTTTGGTTTCTGGGGTCAAAGATCTTTCTAACGGCGCCGCCATCGCTGCTGTGCTCCACTTCTACTGCCCCGCCCTGCTGCCTCTGGAGGGTACACACACACACACACACACACACACACACACACACTCACTCACTCACTCACTCACTCACTCACACTCACTCACACACACAGTCACACGCTCTCACATACACACACACACACTCACTCACACTCACTCACACTCACTCACACTCACTCACACACACTCACACACACACACTCACTCACTCACACACACACCTCCTCACACTCACCACACTCCTCCTCACTCCACACACACACACACCTCACACTCACACACTCCTCCTCCACTCACTCACTCACTCACTCACTCACTCACTCACTCACACACACACACACACACAGTGGTTAGTTGGAGGTCGCGCCCGCCTGACGCGCGCTCCCCTCCAGACGTGTGCCTGAAGGACACCATGTCGGTGGCCGACAGCCTCTACAACCTGCAGCTGGTCAGGGCGTTCTGCGAGAGCCGCCTGGAGCGGTGCTGCCCCCTGGCGGTGGAGGACCTGCTCTACGCCCCGCCGGTCCTGCACGTGAGGACCACACAGTTCTGACAACGTGAACTTATTGTACGCTTCAAACGTTCAGAAAGCCGAGCGCATTCCTCACGCTCGAGGAGGCGTGTCCACAACCGTGTCCTGGTTCATAATAATATAGTATAATTATAATATAATATATACGTTATATACAGGGATGGATTAACCAACGGGCCTACCGGGCTCAGGCCCAGGGGCCCATGAGCTCAGGGGGCCCCTGGGCCTGAGCCTCCGCGCGTGACGTCGCTGTTATTAACTTTGTATTGATATGAATATGATGATATGACACGATGCGCCGTAGCCGGTATATGCTAGGCTTAAGTCATTCATGTCAGTAACTGGGCCCCAATAGTCCTACTGAGGGATGGATTACTGAACGAGCCTACCGGCACCAGGGGCCCCTGAGCTCAGGGGGCCCCTGAACTGAGGGGGCCCCTAAGCCAGAGCCTTTGCGTGAAGTCGCTGTTATTAACTTTATATTGATATCAGGGCTCTCAAGTTTTGAAGACAGGCAAGCGTGAGATTTCCGTCAGCACCCGATACAGCTGACCGTTGCGCGCGCCGGCATCGAGCCGAAAAGAGTTGTTGACGGGGGGGGGGGGGGGGGGGGGGGGGTGCTAGTGACTATTTTGTTGCTCCATCCCAATGCGCGCAGACCGGCGTCGGAGCTCTGCAGCGGAACAATCGATCGGCGTATTGAGCACCCCTGCATTCAAGCATTAAATAGCCGAGAGGTTTTTTCAGCGTGATGAATTCGATGTGTGGCGGGAGTGCGTGAGATAAGACCGAAATGCGTGAGTCTCACGCTCAATGCGTGAGACTTGAGAGCCCTGTGATATGATGATATGACACGATGCGCCATAGCCGGTATATGCTAGGCTTAAGTCATTCATGTCATGGTCATATAATTCGCGTTATGTTGTCTGCTCAGCTCCAGTATCGTTGTTCCATACGGACTGTTTTGTTAGCGATGTTTAAAAAAAAGTTTACATTTATTTAATTTATTTTTTACGTCAAATTTTTTCTTTATTTATTTTTTGCGGGGGTGGGGGGGGGGGCCTTGACACGTCCAGGCCCAGGGGCCCGTGGTTTCTTAATCCGTCCATGGTTATATATCAGGTCGTCACACAGCCGACGGCTTGTCGACGGCGTCCGTCCCGCCCCCGGCGTCGGGAGGCCGGTCGCTAGTTCCCCTCTCAGCCAACCAGAAGCCTCGGCTTCAGGAGCAGCTGCAGCTCCTCTCACGGCTCTCCTCTCTCCCTCAGCTGAACATCTTGAGCTTCGTAGCCGAGCTGCTGGACTGGTTTGAGGTGAAGAAGCCGGATTTCGTTGAGCCGGTCCAACCCGTCGACCTCACAGGTCTGTGGAGCGGCGCCGGTCCAGAACCACGAGGCTCTGTGGCCGTCGCCTCTGAAACTGCTTCTGTGTCTTTCAGATGTCTCGGGGTTGCTGGACTGCACGAGCCCCGTCAACGGGAACAGGTACAGACCTCCTGCCCGGAGACACGTAGAGAAACGAGACCGAGTTGTTGTTGTGACGTGTGACACGTGATATGTCACATGTCACATGTAACGTGCTTTTCTGCTTCAGTGGTTCTCCGTCCTTCCTCTTCAAACACCCCTTTGTGTCCATCGGCTGCCCCGTGTCTCCGGGTAAGAACCACAATGTGTAGATTCAACCCTCAGAAGTTCTCTCAGAGACCTTTAGAGCTGTTTTCTTCTTCTGCCGTTCCAGCAAACAAGAGTTGGACAAAGAAACAGACCAGGTAATGAAACTTCGATGCGTGACGCGATTTCTATAGTAAATGTCGTGTTGCATTCATTTTTTAATTTTTGTAATCTTCTTTGTTTTGCTTCCGTGGTCTCTGCTTGACATCCTTGTTGGCACAACCCATCATGTGTCCGTCCTCCCATCGCCATCCGCCTCGCTGCAGTCGCCCTCTGTCCGCCGTGACGTTCAGCATCCCATTTGGGCTGGACAGTGATGTAGACGTTGTCATGGGAAACACAATAGATTCTGTCTTTCGCTCCGTCAGCACTGACAGCCTCACCGCCGGCATCCCTGCAACGACTTCCTCGGAGCTCGGCCACCTGGTCGGCGCCTCGGCTCCGTCGCGGCGCTCTTCCTGGGGTCCGTACGCTCACGCGGCGCCGCTGGGAGAGCTGCCAACCATCGAGGAGGCGATACAGGTGGTTCATACTCCGGGCGGCAAAGATCGGAGGAAGGGAAGGGTAGCAGAGAAAGCTGGAAGAGGAGTGCCGGGAGGAAGGCCAGAGCCCAGGTTACGTCCGGAAGGAGCTCCCGCTGGCTTCTTCCTCCACTGCCCCGAGGAGGACAGAGCCCAGCTCAGCAGCTCGGCTCCCTGTCGCTCTGGAGTCCTCCACCGGCCGGGCGGTGGGGAGGTGGGTGACGCCGAAAGGCAAGGAAGGCGAGCGAGGAGGGCGAGATCGGGACGCACGGCCGATATGTCGCGTGACGACGACTCCGTCCTACGAGACGGCAGCGTCGACTCCTCTGAGGCGTCGGAGGATAGCCCGAGAAGCGCGCCCGGTAACATGCGTCACGGTCACCAGGGAAACAACGGAGCCGGGAACAGTCCCCGGATGACGACGTTTGCTGAGCGGCGAGACAGCAGAAGGAGACACGCCGCTGCTCCCGGGGAGGAGGCGGCCTCTGCTCCGACAACGCCAGGAACGCCACAGACTCCCTCCACCCCAGCAGGGGCCCCGGGCCCCCAGGACAGCCCCCTCAGAGGTCCTGAGCCGGGCTCCAAGGCGTTGGAGTTGGGGGCTCGTCTGGAGGAAAAACGTAAAAGCATTGAAGCCCAAAAAAGACGCATTGAAGCCATCTTCGCCAAGCACAGACAGAGGCTCGGAAATAGTGCTTTCCTCCAGCTGAAAAGAGAGCAAGGAGAGGGAGGAGCAGAGGGGGAGACTCTCAGCCTGGAGGAACGCCTCACCACCATGGAGGAGCAACTGAAACAGGAGGAGGAGAGGGAAGAGAAGGAGAAAGAAAAGCCATCTGTTCCTATCCCCCCCCGGTTAGAGAAGCAGGTCACCTTCTCTATTGAAAGTAAGAAAGGAGCAGAGCCAGAGAAAGGAGGTGAAGCCGTCTTTGTGGAGTACAATGAAGTGGTTCAGAAACTGAGTGACGCTCTGCAGTCTCTTCAAAAGGACATGCAGAAACTTACAGAACAGCAACAGCAGCTTATGAGTAATCAAAGACCCATGAATCCACCCCAAAGCACCCCGAAGTCCACCCCTAGAAGTGCTGCCCAGACGCCTCCTCACGCCTCAACAAAGACCCCTCCGAGGAGCACCAGTAAAGCTCTGGTGATCCCCTTCTCCCCGTCACGACGTCCACACCTTCATTCTTCTTTCACCTCCCCAAAGACGACCATGTCCTCTTCCTGCCCGGCTCCCCGCACAAAGATCCACTCCTCCGCCCCCCGCAGCCCCAAGCACCACCAGCGTGCCCAGCATCCGCCTCACCCACGGCCTTCCGAACTCAAGTTCCCCCCGCTCAACCGCGCCTTGGCCCCGACCCACAATGTGGACACACTGCCTCACTTACGGCGCGTGTCACCCAGCAAGTGTCAGGTTCAGACGTCCTCCTCTTTTCGTATCGGTGGGCTCCGGACCCCTCAAGACGCTCCTCAGGCTACCCGGCAGCCCCAGCCCGACGGGAACACCTCGGACTCGGCGTCGAGCGAGACGGCGACTCAGTTCAGCTTGGAGCTGGAGGACATGGAGGCCGTCAGAGGGCTGCCGGTTTTCCCCCAGCAAGACCGTCCGCTGGCTGCAGGCGGGAGCAGCTCCGGCGCTCCTTCCGAGTGCTCGTTCGGGAGCGAGACTTTGTCTCTTTCTGCTGCGCTCAGCGCAGGAGGTGAAGACGGGAGAGGTGGAGGTAGAGGGAGGCGCTGCAGCCTCGTTGAGGCCTCGCTGTGTTCTCTTGGAGGGCCAGAGGGAGGCAGTGATGTCCCAACTGATGAAGGGCAGGAGTTTTCCTCTGATTCCATGAGCGACCACACAGAATCTGCGGTTGAACCTAGAGGACTCGCTGCAGAACCGTTAGACCCTGTGGAGCAGCCGGGTCCGGCAACAGGATCCGGCAATTTGCCTGAGCAACAAACCGAGAGAGATCAGACGAGACGGACCGAAGCCCTGGAACCGAGTGGAGGGCAGAACGAGCCCGGTGCGAGAGGAGGAATCGGCTTCTTCTACCAGGTGAGCGCTGCTTGGAAAAACTGAAGGGAACGTTTTCATCTGTGCACTTTACCTCTGCCATGACAGGTCAGTCTGTGGTCTTGTGTTTGTGTGGCCGTAGGAGGAGGTGCGGAGCGAAGAGGAGATAGCCCAGCGTAGAGCTTTGCTGTTGGAAAAACAGCAGAAGAGAGCTGAGGAGTTGAAGAAGAGGAGACAGTGGAATGAGCAAGAAAGGGAAAACAGGTAAGACATGCACTGAGCACAGAACCTGCTCGAGGACTCGCTGCAGAACCTTCGGAACCCTGGAGAGCAGCCGGATCCGGCAGCAGGGGCTGGCAATTTGCCAGAACATGCTAACAATGTCCAACGCTGAGATGCATCCACGTACATGAAACCTCTTGCTCTCGGTTTCAGACCAGCATCTCCCTTCAACACACCTCCTGCAGGAATGACCTCACCTTCCCCCACACCTCCCGCGACACCAGGCCGGCGGGGAGACTTCACGCGAGTGGAGTATGCACGGCGGCATCAGCTCAGGATCATGGAGGACTTGGACAAAGTGCTTCGGCAGAAATTAACTAATGCAGGAAGATCTCCTGCCAAGAAGAGCCGTTCACGTCCTCGCAGCTTGACGAGGGAGGAAACCCGGCTGAGTCCGGCCAAGAGCACAGCTGGTAACGTCTTTGGGGAGAGGTCATGAGACATGAAGTGTTTCAGATGACTTCAAAACTCTTTTCATCTTCAGGCTCCAAGTTGACCAAAGTCTACTCCAACTCCTCCCTCAACCTGGCAGCCAGGGACGAGCCAGGGAAGAGATGTGACCTCCAGAGACCCAACAGGTGGCAGTGGTAGCAAGGCCGTCACGGTTGTCTTCTTAGCCCGGTCCTCTCTTCCAGAGGGAATATCTCGCCAACTATTGGACGGATTGGGACCAAATGAGACCTTTAGCTATCATGGCCAACATGTCAATACATCCAGTTCCGCAGCGGCCAGGATCGTAGCAGGATAAATGAATTTAATGTTCAAATAACATTCAGTGGTTGGTGTGTGTTCTGTCGAGTTTAAACGTCGACGCGTCACCAGGACCTGTACACATGTCAACATGAAGGTCATGCTCACACAGCGGTGGGCTAACGTTAGCGTCACAGGATGTGACGGCCTTCTACTTTTTACTGCATTTCTCCAACAGCCGTCCTGGTTCACCTTCGGGATGTGTGACACCCAGTAAACTGGCAACTCCCAACGGAGGTCCAGACTGGGAGGCCGGTTCCACTGGAAGCTCGCCCGCCCCCGAATACACAGGTACAACCCTCTGGACGAGCATCCACGAGGACTGACCCGACAGCTGAGCACCTGTGTCTGTGTTTGATTGGCAGGTCCAAAACTCTTCAAAGAGCCGAGCTCCAAGTCCAACAAGTTCATCATCCACAACGCCTTGACCCGCTGCTGCCTGGCGGGGACGCTCAACGAGGCCCAGAGGACCAGGATCCTCGAGGTACAGCCCCTGTGACCGAGAGCCTCTGAGCCGCGAGACACGCTTTGTGATGGACGCACCATTCCTTCTTCCTCCTTCCTTCTGTTCCTCCTTCCTTCTGTTCCTTCTTCCTCCTTCCTTCTGTTCCTCCTTCCTTCTCTTCCTTCTTCCTCCTTCCTTCTGTTCCTCCTTCCTTCTCTTCCTTCTTCCTCCTTCCTTCTGTTCCTCCTTCCTTCTCTTCCTTCTTCCTTCTGTTCCTTCTTCCTCCTTCCTTCTGTTCCTCCTTCCTTCTGTTCCTTCTTCCTCCTTCCTTCTGTTCCTCCTTCCTTCTCTTCCTTCTTCCTTCTGTTCCTTCTTCCTCCTTCCTTCTGTTCCTTCTTCCTCCTGTTCCTTCTTCCTTCTCTTCCTTCTTCCTTGTGTTCCTTCTCTTCCTTCTTCCTTCTGTTCCTTCTTCCTCCTTCCTTCTGTTCCTCCTTCCTTCTGTTCCTTCTTCCTCCTTCCTTCTCTTCCTTCTCCTTCCTTCTGTTCCTCCTTCCTTCTGTTCCTCCTTCCTTCTCTTCCTTCTTCCTTCTGTTCCTTCTTCCTCCTTCCTTCTGTTCCTCCTTCCTTCTGTTCCTTCTTCCTCCTTCTTCTCTTCCTTCTTCCTTGTGTTCCTTCTTCCTCCTTCCTTCTGTTCCTTCCTTCTCTTCCTCCTTCCTTCTGTTCCTCCTTCCTTCTCTTCCTTCTTCCTTCTGTTCCTTCTTCCTCCTTCCTTCTGTTCCTTCTTCCTTCTCTTCCTCCTTCCTTCTGTTCCTCCTTCCTTCTGTTCCTTCTTCCTCCTTCCTTCTCTTCCTTCTTCCTTCTGTTCCTTCTTCCTCCTTCCTTCTGTTCCTCCTTCCTTCTCTTCCTTCTGTTCCTTCTTCATCCTTCCTTCTGTTCCTCCTTCCTTCTGTTCCTTTTTCCTCCTTCCTTCTGTTCCTTCCTTCTCTTCCTCCTTCCTTCTGTTCCTCCTTCCTTCTCTTCCTCCTTCCTTCTGTTCCTTCTTCCTCCTTCCTTCTCTTCCTTCTTCCTTCTGTTCCTTCTTCCTCCTTCCTTCTTCCTTCTGTTCCTTCTGTTCCTCCTTCCTTCTGTTCCTTCTTCCTTCTGTTCCTTCTTCCTCCTTCCTTCTCTTCCTTCTTCCTTGTGTTCCTTCTTCCTCCTTCCTTCTCTTCCTTCTTCCTTCTGTTCCTTCTTCCTCCTTCCTTCTGTTCCTTCCTTCTCTTCCTCCTTCCGTCTGTTCCTTCTTCCTCCTTCCTTCTCTTCCTTCTGTTCCTTCTTCCTCCTTCCTTCTTCCTTCTGTTCCCTCTTCCTCATTCCTTCTGTTCCTTGCTTCTGTTCCTCCTTCCTTCTCTTCCTTCTGTTCCTTCTTCCTCCTTCCTTCTCTTCCTTCTTCCTTCTGTTCCTTCTTCCTCCTTCCTTCTCTTCCTTCTGTTCCTTCTTCCTCCTTCCTTCTCTTCCTTCTTCCTTCTGTTCCTTCTTCCTTCTGTTCCTTCTTCCTCCTTCCTTCTCTTCCTTCTGTTCTTTCTTCCTCCTTCCTTCTGTTCCTTCCTTCTCTTCCTCCTTCCTTCTGTTCCTCCTTCCTTCTCTTCCTTCTTCCTCCTTCCTTCTGTTCCTTCTTCCTTCTGTTCCTTCTTCCTCCTTCCTTCTGTTCCTTCTTCCTCTTTCCTTCTCTTCCTTCTTCCTTCTTCCTCCTTCCTTCTCTTCCTTCTTCCTTCTGTTCCTTCTTCCTCCTTCCTTCTGTTCCTTCTGTTCCTTCTTCCTCCTTCCTTCTCTTCCTTCTTCCTCCTTCCTTCTCTTCCTTCTGTTCCTTCCTTCTCTTCCTTCTGTTCCTTCTGTTCCTTCTTCCTCCTTCCTTCTGTTCCTCCTTCCTTCTCTTCCTTCTTCCTCCTTCCTTCTGTTCCTTCTTCCTCCTTCCTTCTCTTCCTTCTTCCTCCTTCCTTCTCTTCCTTCTGTTCCTTCTTCCTCCTTCCTTCTGTTCCTTCCTTCTCTTCCTTCCGTTCCTTCTGTTCCTTCTCTTCCTTCTGTTCCTTCTTCCTCCTTCCTTCTGTTCCTTCTCTTCCTTTTCTTCCTCCCGACCTCAGGAGATGGAGAAGAGTCCTGCCAACCACTTCCTGATCCTCTTCCGTGATTCCAGCTGCCAGTTCAGGGGCGTTTACACCATGAACGCCGACTCCCAGGAGCTCGTGCGATTGGCTGGCGTGGGGCCGCGGACCATTGACTCCGCCCAGGTGGAGTCCATCTACAAATACAGTTCAGACAGGAAGCAGTTCAGTGCCATCCCCTCCAAGACCATGGGCGTGAGCGTGGACGCCTTCACCCTGCCCGGCCACCTTTGGTACGGAGGAGGTGCAACAGGAGGAGGTGCAACACGAGGAGGAGGAGGAGGAGGAGGAGGAGGCCGGATAGCGAGCAGCACGAAGAAGGCAGTCTCTAAGTGAGAGAAGACGCCAGAATCACCCGAACTATCCCGAGCAGCCTCCAGCCGCTACAACACACGAGATGTTAAGAGCACACTTCTTATGTCTTTATATGTCATCTCATTGTCTTTATATGTCATCTCATTGTCTTTATGTCATCTCATTGTCTTCATATGTCATCTCATTGTCTTTATATGTCATCTCATTGTCTTTATATGTCATCTCATTGCCTTTATATGTCATCTCATTGTCTTTATATGTCATCTCATTGTCTTTATATGTCATCTCATTGTCTTTATATGTCATCTCATTGTCTTTATGTCATCTCATTGTCTTCATATGTCATCTCATTGTCTTTATATGTCATCTCATTGTCTTTATATGTCATCTCATTGTCTTTATATGTCATCTCATTGTCTTTATATGTCATCTCATTGTCTTTATGTCATCTCATTGTCTTCATATGTCATCTCATTGTCTTTATATGTCATCTCATTGCCTTTATATGTCATCTCATTGTCTTTATATGTCATCTCATTGCCTTTATATGTCATCTCATTGTCTTTATATGTCATCTCATTGTCTTTATGTCATCTCATTGTCTTCATATGTCATCTCATTGTCTTTATATGTCATCTCATTGTCTTTATGTCATCTCATTGTCTTTATATGTCATCTCATTGTCTTCATATGTCATCTCATTGTCTTTATATGTCATCTCATTGTCTTTATATGTCATCGCATTGTCTTTATATGTCATCTCATTGTCTTTATATGTCATCTCATTGTCTTCATATGTCATCTCATTGTCTTTATATGTCATCTCATTGTCTTTATATGTCATCTCATTGTCTTTATATGTCATCTCATTGTCTTTATATGTCATCTCATTGTCTTCATATGTCATCTCATTGTCTTTATATGTCATCTCATTGTCTTCATATGTCATCTCATTGTCTTTATATGTCATCTCATTGTCTTTATATGTCATCTCATTGTCTTTATATGTCATCTCATTGTCTTTATATGTCATCTCATTGTCTTCATATGTCATCTCATTGTCTTTATGTCATCTCATTGTCTTTATATGTCATCTCATTGTCTTTATATGTCATCTCATTGTCTTTATATGTCATCTCATTGTCTTCATATGTCATCTCATTGTCTTTATATGTCATCTCATTGTCTTCATATGTCATCTCATTGTCTTTATATGTCATCTCATTGTCTTTATATGTCATCTCATTGTCTTCATATGTCATC
Organism: Pseudoliparis swirei; assembly: GCF_029220125.1. NCBI lineage: Eukaryota > Metazoa > Chordata > Actinopteri > Perciformes > Liparidae > Pseudoliparis > Pseudoliparis swirei. Next base: position 56,300 of record NC_079411.1, on the reverse strand, counting down.
TCATTGTCTTTATATGTCATCTCATTGTCTTTATATGTCATCTCATTGTCTTTATATGTCATCTCATTGTCTTTATATGTCATCTCATTGTCTTTATATGTCATCTCATTGTCTTCATATGTCATCTCATTGTCTTTATATGTCATCTCATTGTCTTTATATGTCATCTCATTGCCTTTATATGTCATCTCATTGTCTTTATATGTCATCTCATTGTCTTTATATGTCATCTCATTGTCTTCATATGTCATCTCATTGTCTTTATATGTCATCTCATTGTCTTTATATGTCATCTCATTGTCTTTATATGTCATCTCATTGTCTTTATATGTCATCTCATTGTCTTTATGTCATCTCATTGTCTTTATATGTCATCTCATTGTCTTCATATGTCATCTCATTGTCTTTATATGTCATCTCATTGTCTTTATATGTCATCTCATTGTCTTTATGTCATCTCATTGTCTTTATGTCATCTCATTGTCTTTATATGTCATCTCATTGTCTTTATATGTCATCTCATTGTCTTCATATGTCATCTCATTGTCTTTATATGTCATCTCATTGTCTTCATATGTCATCTCATTGTCTTTATATGTCATCTCATTGTCTTTATATGTCATCTCATTGTCTTCATATGTCATCTCATTGTCTTTATATGTCATCTTTGTCTTTATATGTCATCTCATTGTCTTTATATGTCATCTCATTGTCTTTATATGTCATCTCATTGTCTTTATATGTCATCTCATTGTCTTTATATGTCATCTCATTGTCTTCATATGTCATCTCATTGTCTTTATATGTCATCTCATTGTCTTTATATGTCATCTCATTGTCTTCATATGTCATCTCATTGTCTTTATATGTCATCTCATTGTCTTTATATGTCATCTCATTGTCTTCATATGTCATCTCATTGTCTTCATATGTCATGTCATTGTCTTTATATGTCATCTCATTGTCTTCATATGTCATCTCATTGTCTTTATATGTCATCTCATTGTCTTTATATGTCATCTCATTGTCTTTATATGTCATCTCATTGTCTTTATGTCATCTCATTGTCTTTATATGTCATCTCATTGTCTTTATGTCATCTCATTGTCTTTATATGTCATCTCATTGTCTTTGTCATCTCATTGTCTTTATATGTCATCTCATTGTCTTCATATGTCATCTCATTGTCTTTATATGTCATCTCATTGTCTTTATGTCATCTCATTGTCTTTATATGTCATCTCATTGTCTTTATATGTCATCTCATTGTCTTTATATGTCATCTCATTGTCTTTATATGTCATCTCATTGTCTTCATATGTCATCTCATTGTCTTTATGTCAACTCATTGTCTTCATATGTCATCTCATTGTCTTTATAGGATGATGATGATGATGCATTTAGAAGTACCTGCATTGGTTGGGTTCTGGTTCCAAGTTGGGGAAGTTCCCGATCACATTAAAGGGCCAGTACGGTGTTTATGAGTGTGTGTGAAGTACTTCTGTGTATTATTACTACTGGATTACAGTTAGTAAGTATGCTAGTTAGTTAGTGAGTTAGTCTGTTAGAATCCAGAACCAGCACTACCAATTTAGTCCACAGGGGGCGTCAGAACCACCACTACCACTTTAGTCCACAGGGGGCGTCAGAACCACCACTACCACCTAACTCTCTGGTAGTACCCTAACTCTCTGGTAGTACCCTAACCCTCTGGTAGTAATAATAATAATAATAATTTATTTTATATAGCGCCTCTCTAAATACCCGAAGTCGCTTTACAGAGTCCAGAGTCCAGTAGTCATACACACACACAGTCATCCCGGTGGTGGTGGAGCTACATCTGTAGCCACAGCTACCCTGTGGCACACTGACGGAAGCGTGGCAGCCAATCAGCACCTACGGCCCCTCCCCCAATCAGCACCTACAGCCCCTCCCCCACCACCAACATTCATTCAAATCCATACGAACCGGGGTGAGGCTGCGGTGCATGTCTTTATGATGGTGGGGGAAACCGGAGTACCCGGAGGAAACCCACGCAGACACGAGGAGAACATGAGGAGAACACGAGGAGACCACGAGGAGAACATGAGAACACGAGGAGAACATGCAAACTCCACACAGGAAGGACCTGGAGCGACCGGGATTCGAACCCAGGGCCTTCTTGCTGTGAGGTGACAGTGCTAGCCACCGTGCTGTACCCTAACTCTCTGGTAGTACCCTAACTCTCTGGAAGTACCGTAACTCTCTGGAAGTACCCTAACTCTCTGGAAGTACCCTAACTCTCTGGTCATACCCTAACTCTCTGGAAGTACCGTAACTCTCTGGTAGTACCGTAACTCTCTGGAAGTACCCTAACTCTCTGGAAGTACCCTAACTCTCTGGTAGTACCGTAACTCTCTGGAAGTACCCTAACTCTCTGGTCATACCCTAACTCTCTGGAAGTACCGTAACTCTCTGGTACCGTAACTCTCTGGAAGTACCCTAACTCTCTGGAAGTACCCTAACTCTCTGGTAGTACCGTAACTCTCTGGTAGTACCGTAACTCTCTGGAAGTACCCTAACTCTCTGGTAGTACCGTAACTCTCTGGTAGTACCGTAACTCTCTGGAAGTACCCTAACTCTCTGGTAGTACCGTAACTCTCTGGTAGTACCCTAACTCTCTGGAAGTACCCTAACTCTCTGGTAGTACCCTAACTCTCTGGTCATACCCTAAGTCTCTGGAAGTACCCTAACTCTCTGGTAGTACCCTAACCCTCTGGTAGTACCGTAACTCTGGTAGTACCCTAACTATCTGGTAGTACCCTAACTCTCTGGAAGTACCCTAACTCTCTGGTAGTACCCTAACTCTCTGGTCATACCCTAACTCTCTGGTAGTACCGTAACTCTCTGGTAGTACGTAACTCTCTGGTAGTACCGTAACTCTCTGGTTGTACCCTAACTCTCTGGTAGTACCCTAACTCTCTGGTCATACCCTAACTCTCTGGTAGTACCCTAACTCTCTGGTCATACCCTAACTCTCTGGTAGTACCGTAACTCTCTGGTAGTACGTAACTCTCTGGTAGTACCGTAACTCTCTGGTTGTACCCTAACTCTCTGGTAGTACCCTAACTCTCTGGTAGTACCCTAACTCTCTGGTAGTACCCTAACTCTCTGGTCATACCCTAACTCTCTGGTAGTACCCTAACTCTCTGGTAGTACCCTAACCCTCTGGTAGTACCGTAACTCTCTGGTAGTACCCTAACTCTCTGGTCGTACCCTAACTCAGGGCTCTCAAGTCTCACGCATTGAGCGTGAGACTCACGCATTTCGGTCTTATCTCACGCACTCCCGCCACACATCGAATTCCTCACGCTGAAAAAACCTCTCGGCTATTTAATGCTTGAATGCAGGGGTGCTCAATACGCCGATCGATTGTTCCGCTGCAGAGCTCCGACGCCGGTCTGCGCGCATTGGGATGGAGCAACAAAATAGTCACTAGCACCCCCCCCCCCCCCATCAACAACTCTTTTCGGCTCGATGCCGGCGCGCGCAACGGTCAGCTGTATCGGGTGCTGATGGAAATCTCACGCTTGCCTGTCTTCAAAACTTGAGAGCCCTGCTAACTCTCTGGTAGTACCCTAACTCTCTGGAAGTACCGTAACTCTCTGGAAGTACCCTAACTCTCTGGTCATACCCTAACTCTCTGGAAGTACCGTAACTCTCTGGTAGTACCGTAACTCTCTGGAAGTACCCTAACTCTCTGGTAGTACCCTAACTCTCTGGAAGTACCCTAACTCTCTGGTAGTACCGTAACTCTGGTAGTACCGTAACTCTCTGGAAGTACCCTAACTCTCTGGTAGTACCGTAACTCTCTGGTAGTACCCTAACTCTCTGGAAGTACCCTAACTCTCTGGTAGTACCCTAACTCTCTGGTCATACCCTAAGTCTCTGGAAGTACCCTAACTCTCTGGTAGTACCCTAACCCTCTGGTAGTACCGTAACTCTGGTAGTACCCTAACTATCTGGTAGTACCCTAACTCTCTGGAAGTACCCTAACTCTCTGGTAGTACCCTAACTCTCTGGTCATACCCTAACTCTCTGGTAGTACCGTAACTCTCTGGTAGTACGTAACTCTCTGGTAGTACCGTAACTCTCTGGTTGTACCCTAACTCTCTGGTAGTACCCTAACTCTCTGGTCATACCCTAACTCTCTGGTAGTACCCTAACTCTCTGGTCATACCCTAACTCTCTGGTAGTACCCTAACTCTCTGGTAGTACCCTAACCCTCTGGTAGTACCGTAACTCTCTGGTAGTACCCTAACTCTCTGGTCGTACCCTAACTCAGGGCTCTCAAGTCTCACGCATTGAGCGTGAGACTCACGCATTTCGGTCTTATCTCACGCACTCCCGCCACACATCGAATTCCTCACGCTGAAAAAACCTCTCGGCTATTTAATGCTTGAATGCAGGGGTGCTCAATACGCCGATCGATTGTTCCGCTGCAGAGCTCCGACGCCGGTCTGCGCGCATTGGGATGGAGCAAAAAAATAGTCACTAGCCCCCCCCCCCCCCCCATCAACAACTCTTTTCGGCTCGATGCCGGTGCGTGCAACAGTCAGCTGTATCGGGTGCTGATGGAAATCTCACGCTTGCCTGTCTTCAAAACTTGAGAGCCCTGCTAACTCTCTGGTAGTACCCTAACTCTCTGGTCGTACCCTAACTCTCTGGTAGTACCCTAACTCTCTGGTAGTACCCTAACTCTCTGGTAGTACCGTAACGCTCTGGTAGTACCCTAACTCTCTGGGAGTACCCTAACCCTCTGGTAGTACCGTAACTCTCTGGTAGTACCCTAACTCTCTGGTAGTAGAAAAGTTATATTATATGTCATGAATATAAGATTAATGGTATATCATGTTAAAAAGGATAAATAAGTCATAGTGTGCCCCCGAGTGGTTCGGTGCAGCTCCAGGTTCTCGTCCTCCGGGGAGGGAGTCCAGCTCGTGAGAGGCCTCGGGGTAGAGGAGTTCCACAAGGTTCTGTGCTTGGACCAATTTTATTTACCTTATACATGCTTTGGGCAATATTATCAGGAAACACTCCATAAACTTTCATTGTTATGCAGATGATACTCAACTATATTTATCGATAAAACCAGAGGAGAGCAACCAACTCGGTAAAATTCAAGCATGTCTTAAAGACATAAAAACATGGATGACCTGCAACTTCTTGATGTTAAACTCAGACAAAACCGAAGTAATTTTAATCGGCCCTGAGCACCTCAGAGATCAATTATCTGGTGATGTGGTTTCTGTAGACGGCATTGCCCTGGCATCCAACACCACTGTAAAGAATCTTGGCGTTATCTTTGATCGGGACTTGTCCTTTAACTCCCACGTAAAGCAAATCTCAAGGACTGCATTCTTTCATCTACGAAATATTTCAAAAATCAGGCACATCTTGTCTCAAAAAGATGCAGAAAAATTGGTTCACGCGTTCGTTACTAAACTGGATTACTGCAACTCCTTATTATCAGGCTGCTCTAATAAGTCTCTTAGGTCCCTCCAGTTGATCCAGAATGCTGCAGCTCGTGTTCTCACTAAAACTAAGAAAAGAGATCACATCACTCCTGCACTAGCTGCTCTGCACTGGCTCCCAGTAAAATCAAGAATCACTTTTAAAATTCTTCTCTTAACGTACAAAGCCTTGATTGGTGATGCTCCATCATATCTTAAGGAGCTTGTAGTACCATATTGCCCCACTAGAGAGCTACGCTCACTAAATGCGGGACTACTTGTAGTTCCTAGAGTCTTAAAAAGTAGAATGGGAGCCAGAGCCTTTAGTTATCAAGCTCCTCTTTTATGGAACCAGCTTCCAATTTCAGTCCGGGAGGCAGACACAGTCACCTTGTTTAAGAGTAGACTTAAGACCTTCCTCTTTGACAGAGCTTATAGTTAGGGCTGAATCAGGTTCACCTGGTCCAGCCCCTTGATATGCTGCTATAGGCTTATAGCTGCCGGGGACGTTAGGATGCACTGAGTACCTATCTCCTCTTTTTCTCTCCTTAAGGATGAATTTTCATCTCTCAATCACACGTTACTAACTCAGCTTTCTCCCCGGAGTCCTTTTGACTTCACGTCTCATGGGGTCATCGGACCCTATGAGACGGCATAGATCCTATCTGCTGATGGATCATCGAGGTCTGGGTCGTGGAATTCCTGCTCCTGACTACGCCACTGTCCTGTTGAGACTCCGCCCACTGTTGAGACTCCGCCCACTCCTCCTCCCCACCGCCATCTGCCTGATGGATCGTGGAGGTCTCCATCGTGGAATATGCCTACTATGAACTATTCATACACTCTGTCACATTCATTGAATGTATTTAAACTCTAAATCTGTCCTTCTGGTCACATGACATCTATTGTTCTGTCCATCCTGGAGAGGGATCCTCCTCTGTTGCTCTCCGGAAGGTTTCTTCCCTTTTTTTCCCCCTGAAGGGTTATTTGGGAGTTTTTCCTGATCCGATGTGAGGTTTTGGGGGCAGGGATGTCTATGTGTACAGAATGTAAAGCACTCCCAGACAAATTTGTAATTTGTGAAATTGGGCTATACAAATAAACTGAATTGAAACTGAATTGGAGTACCCTGCTGAGCCTGGCCCCGGATATATAATGATCTAAATACATTTGTGTTCCCCTGATGCCTACAAGGAACCATCACATTCACACACTCACATGAGGACTTTATTTGACACCAATAAAGAGTTCCACCAGTGTTTGTGAGGGTTTATTGCACCTCGGACAGACAGCAGGAGCCCTGGCTGTGAGGAGGGACTTCTGGGATCTTTGGAGCATTCCGGCCTTCATTGGGGATCCGTGTGCTTATCTGCAGCTAATTGGAGTTCAGTGTGTAAAACCAGGGGAGAGGGATCCCCCAGGTTGTCTCCACACGGCTCTCAACATGGCGATGGTTGAACTGGCGACTAACAGCTAATGGTGCGAAAAGCGCTAACAGTGCGAAGCTCCTAAGAAAGCAGGTCTACATGAAGTGGACTGTCATGGCCTCTACGGCTGCACCAAAGATCCCAACCAACCAGCACAGGAAACCGACACGGCGCGCAGGACGTCTGGAAGGCGTCACGGGAAGACGAGGAGCTTCCTGACGCTCGACTAATAACCGCCTCGTTTCTTTGAGGAGCTGCAGGTGCAAAGCTGGAGGGAAGAAGTAGCGCGAGGAGGACTGACCCAGGACCAGCAGGGGGCGTCTTTCTACGTCCTGTGGCCTCGTTCCTGGAGCGGCTTCCATCACCGCGGGGCGCCGCCGGCCCGCGGTTCCGGGGACGAGGCGGCCGGAGCGCCGCTGCTGGTCCGGGCCAGGGGGATCTGGGCGGAGGTGGGGGGGTGGCTGAATGCGGCGGCGCCGGCCAGGTCGGATGAAGGACTGGGCGGGGCGTCGGACGGGGGGAGGGCGGGGGAGTCGGTGGGCGTCTGAGAAGAGGAGGTGGATGCTGCATACGAGGAGAGGTTGGAGGGGGGGAGGGAGGGGGAGGCGGAGAGTGTGTGTGGGAGGGGCTCAGAAGGGGAGAGTGTGTGTGGGAGGGGCTTAGACTGGGAGAGTGTGTGTGGGAGGGGCTCAGACGGGGAGAGTGTGTGTGGGAGGGGCTTAGACTGGGAGAGTGTGTGTGGGAGGGGCTTAGACGGGAGAGTGTGTGGGAGGGGCTCAGACGGGAGAGTGTGTGGGAGGGCTCAGACGGGAGTGTGTGTGGGAGGGGCTCAGACGGGGAGAGTGTGTGTGGGAGGGGCTTAAAAGGGGAGAGTGTGTGTGGGAGGGGCTTAGAAGGGGAGAGTGTGTGTGGGAGGGGCTTAGACGGGGAGTCTGAGTTGGTGACAGTCGGTCTGGGGGTGTGTGCAGGGGTGGGCTCTTGTGGGTCTGTGCAGACCGGCTCGCCCTCGGACACGTACCAGACCTCATTGTGCCTGTTCAACAGCTTCAAGGGACTACACACACACACAGACACAAACACACACACACACACACAAACATACACAGACACACAAACACAGACACAAACACACACAAACATACACACACACAGACACACACAAACACACACAGACACAAACACAGACACACACACACAAACATACACACACACAGTGTTATAAACATATATATTGTTATATACATACTTATGATGCATTATTAACATATATAAGATGTAATTAACATTCTTATAACACATTATAAACATATATTATGTGTTACTAACTTAACTTTCAGGGTACTGGTGTATCGAGCCCTGAAGGTATTCATACATCTTCATGAAGCTCTCCTCTGTAACGTGTGACGGAGCGTCCCACCTGTCGTAGCCCACCCCGTAGTGGTAGCTGCTCTGTAACGTCCTCACCTGTCGTAGCCCACCCCGTAGTGGTAGCTGCTCTGTAACGTCCTCACCTGTCGTAGCCCACCCCGTAGTGGTAGCTGTGGTTGTAGGACGCTCCTACGCGGCGCAGCTCCTCCGTCAGCAGGTGAGCGTGGAGCCTGGAGGTGACGGAGAGCATCCAGCCTCCGTAGCTCCTCACGTACACGTCCATCCCCGGCATCTCAGAGAAGTAGAGCTGTGAGGAGACACACAGGTGAACCCCTCTGGGCCGGGGGGGCCTCTACAGGTAGAGGTGTGTTCAGGCTCACAGGTAGAGGTGTGTTCAGGCTCACAGGTAGAGGTGTGTTCAGGATCACAGGTAGAGGTGTGTTCAGGCTCACAGGTAGAGGTGTGTTCAGGATCACAGGTAGAGGTGTGTTCAGGCTCACAGGTAGAGGTGTGTTCAGGATCACAGGTAGAGGTGTGTTCAGGCTCACAGGTAGAGGTGTGTTCAGGCTCACAGGTAGAGGTGTGTTCAGGATCACAGGTAGAGGTGTGTTCAGGCTCACAGGTAGAGGTGTGTTCAGGATCACAGGTAGAGGTGTGTTCAGGCTCACAGGTAGAGGTGTGTTCAGGATCACAGGTAGAGGTGTGTTCAGGCTCACAGGTAGAGGTGTGTTCAGGATCACAGGTAGAGGTGTGTTCAGGCTCACAGGTAGAGGTGTGTTCAGGATCACAGGTAGAGGTGTGTTCAGGCTCACAGGTAGAGGTGTGTTCAGGCTCACAGGTAGAGGTGTGTTCAGGATCACAGGTAGAGGTGTGTTCAGGCTCACAGGTAGAGGTGTGTTCAGGCTCACAGGTAGAGGTGTGTTCAGGCTCACAGGTAGAGGTGTGTTCAGGCTCACAGGTAGAGGTGTGTTCAGGATCACAGGTAGAGGTGTGTTCAGGCTCACAGGTAGAGGTGTGTTCAGGATCACAGGTAGAGGTGTGTTCAGGCCCACAGGTAGAGGTGTGTTCAGGCCCACAGGTAGAGGTGTGTTCAGGCCCACAGGTAGAGGTGTGTTCAGGCTCACAGGTAGAGGTGTGTTCAGGCTCACAGGTAGAGGTGTGTTCAGGCTCACAGGTAGAGGTGTGTTCAGGATCACAGGTAGAGGTGTGTTCAGGATCACAGGTAGAGGTGTGTTCAGGCTCACAGGTAGAGGTGTGTTCAGGCTCACAGGTAGAGGTGTGTTCAGGCCCACAGGTAGAGGTGTGTTCAGGCTCACAGGTAGAGGTGTGTTCAGGATCACAGGTAGAGGTGTGTTCAGGCTCACAGGTAGAGGTGTGTTCAGGCTCACAGGTAGAGGTGTGTTCAGGCTCACAGGTAGAGGTGTGTTCAGGCCCACAGGTAGAGGTGTGTTCAGGCTCACAGGTAGAGGTGTGTTCAGGATCACAGGTAGAGGTGTGTTCAGGCTCACAGGTAGAGGTGTGTTCAGGATCACAGGTAGAGGTGTGTTCAGGCTCACAGGTAGAGGTGTGTTCAGGCTCACAGGTAGAGGTGTGTTCAGGCTCACAGGTAGAGGTGTGTTCAGGCTCACAGGTAGAGGTGTGTTCAGGCTCACAGGTAGAGGTGTGTTCAGGCTCACCAGAGGTGCTGGTCAGGCTCACAGGCAGAGGTCTGTTCAGTCACAGGCAGAGGTGTGCAGGCTCACAGGCAGAGGTCTCCTCAGGCTCACAGGCAGAGGTGTGTTCAGGCTCACATCCTGGTCTCCTCAGGCTCACACACACACACACACACACACACACACACACACACACACACACACACACACACACACACACACACACACACACACACACACACACACAGTGAACACACACAGTGAACACACACACAGTGAACACACACACACACAGTGTCACACACAGTGCACACACACAGTGAACACACACACACAAACACACACACACACACACACACAGTGAACACACACACACACACACAGTGAACACACACACAGTGAACACACACACACACACAGTGAACACACAGTGAACACACACACAGTGAACACACACAGTGAACACACACACAGTGAACACACACAGTGAACACACACACACAGTGAACACACACACAGTGAACACACACACAGTGAACACACACACAGTGAACACACAGTGAACACACACACACACACAGTGAACACACACACACAGTGAACACACGCAGTGAACACACACACACACACACACAGTGAACACACACACAGTGAACACAGTGAACACACACACACACAGTGAACACACACACACAGTGAACACACAGTGAACACACACACACACACAGTGAACACACACACACAGTGAACACACACACACACACAGTGAACACACACACAGTGAACACACAGTGAACACACACACACACACAGTGAACACACACACACACACAGTGAACACACACACACAGTGAACACACACACACAGTGAACACACACACACACACACAGTGAACACACACACACACACAGTGAACACACACACACAGTGAACACACACACACACACACACACACACACACAGTGAACACACACACACAGTGAACACACACACACAGTGAACACACACACAGTGAACACACAGTGAACACACACACACACACACACAGTGAACACACACACACACACACACACAGTGAACACACACACACAGTGAACACACAGTGAACACACAGTGAACACACAGTGAACACACACACACACACACACACACAGTGAACACACACACACACACACAGTGAACACACACAGTGAACACACACACAGTGAACACACACACACACACAGTGAACACACACAGTGAACACACACACACACAGTGAACACACACACACACACACACACACACACACACACACAGTGAACACACACACAGTGAACACACACACAGTGAACACACACACACACACACACACACACACACACAGTGAACACACACACAGTGAACACACACACACACACACAGTGAACACACACACAGTGAACACACACACACACACACAGTGAACACACAGTGAACACACAGTGAACACACACACACACACACACACAGTGAACACACACACACACACACAGTGAACACACACACACACACAGGTGGGGCTGTAGTGTCGCACCTGGACACACACACACACACACACACACACAGAGACAGACACACACACACGCACACACACACACAGAGACAGACACACACACAGAGACAGACACACACACACACACAGAGACAGACACGCACACACACACACAGAGACAGACACACGCACACACACACACAGAGACAGACACACACACACACGCACAGAGACAGACACACACACAGAGACAGACACACACACACACACACGCACACACAGAGACAGACACACACACACACGCACACACAGAGACAGACACGCACACACACGCACACACAGAGACAGACACGCACACACACACAGTGGGTCCGGGCCTCTGGGCGCCGCTCTCTGCTGGAGGTCACTCACCTCGTACTCGTCCGTCCTGCAGACCACGACAAACTCCACACACTCCTTGGACTCGCTGCAGAGGCTGCTGCTGGTGCTGGGGCTGTGAGAGAGACAACTAGTCACTCAACTAGTCACACCACTAGTCACACCACTAGTGACTCAACTAGTCACACCACTAGTGACTCAGCTAGTCGCTCAACTAGTCACACCACTAGTCACTCAACTAGTCACACCACTAGTCACACCACTAGTGACTCAACTAGTCACACCACTAGTGACTCAGCTAGTCGCTCAACTAGTCACACCACTAGTCACTCAACTAGTCACACCACTAGTGACTCAGCTAGTCGCTCAACTAGTCACACCACTAGTCACTCAACTAGTCACACCACTAGTGACTCAGCTAGTCGCTCAACTAGTCACACCACTAGTCACTCAGCTAGTCGCTCAACTAGTCACACCACTAGTGACTCAACTAGTCACACAACTAGTCACACCACTAGTGACTCAGCTAGTCGCTCAACTAGTCACACCACTAGTGACTCAACTAGTCACACAACAAGTCACACCACTAGTGACTCAACTAGTCGCTCAACTAGTCACACAACCAGTCACACAACTAGTCACACCACTAGTGACTCAACTAGTCGCTCAACTAGTCACACCACTAGTCACACCACTAGTGACTCAACTAGTCGCTCAACTAGTCACACCACTAGTCACACCACTAGTGACTCAACTAGTCGCTCAACTAGTCACACCACTAGTCACACAACTAGTCACACCACTAGTGACTCAACTAGTCGCTCAACTAGTCACACCACTAGTCACACAACTAGTCACACCACTAGTCGCTCAACTAGTCACACCACTAGTCACTCAACTAGTCACTCAACTAGTCTCACAACTAGTCTACCTAACTAACTACCTAAACTAGAGTACCTCATGCTGTTGGTAACTCACCCAACACTCCCATCAGCTGAGATCACGACGGAGAGCAGCAGCAGGCAGACTGGGAGGAGGAGAGCCCTGAGGAATAACACACACACAAATATATATATATAATATACATATATATATATACATATATATAATATATATATAATATATATACATATATATATAATATATATATGTATATATACACTACCGTTCAAAAGTTTGGGATCACTTCGAAATGACTTTATTTTTCAAAGAAAAGCACTGTTTTTTCAATAAAGATAACATTAAATTAATCAGAAATACACTCTCTACATTGTTAATGTGGTAAATGACTATTCTAGGTGAAACGTCTGGTTTCTAATGACATGTCTCCAGAGGTGTATAGAGGCCCTTTTACAGCAACTATCACTCCAGTGTTTTAATGGTACATTGTGTTATCGCCTTAGAAGACTAATGTCTGATTAGAAAACCCGTGCAATTATGTTAGCACAGCTGAAAACAGTTATGCTGGTGATATAAGCTATACAACTGGCCTTCCTTTGAGCTTGAAGTTTGTAGAACAAAATTAATATTTCAAATATTAATCATTATTTCTAACCTTGTCAATGTCTTGACTATATTTTATATTCATTTGATAAATAAAAGTGTGATTTTTCATGGAAGACACGAAATTGTCTGGGTGATCCCAAACTTTTGAACGGTAGTGTATATATATATATATTATATATATATAATACATATATATATATTTGTATATATATATTATATATATACACATTTGCATATATATATACATATATATATATATAATATATATGTATATATATAATATATATATATATATATATATACATATATAATATATTTATACATATATATATAATATATATATATATATACATATATTATATATATACATATATATATATAGCTGGATGCTATCAGAAACAGCCTGGTAGCATCCAGCGACCGTTAGCTGGATGCTACCAGGCTCTACCTCTACTGATGGATGCTCTCCTCTACTGATGGATGCTCTACCTCTACTGATGGATGCTCTCCTCTACTGATGGATGCTCTACATCTACTGATGGATGCTCTACCTCTACTGATACATGCTCTACCTCTACTGATACATGCTCTACCTCTACTGATACATGCTCTACCTCTACTGATACATGCTCTACCTCTACTGATACATGCTCTACCCTGAGCCTCATTACACTCCTCTGGACATGCAAAGTAACATGTGACGTGTGGAGGGAGGTGATGTCATCATGCGTTGCTCGCCGTCCTCAGTTCTACGGGCTCTGTCTCCACAGAGGGGGCGTGTTCTGAACTCAACCCCTCCCCCGCTTTTTATGGGAAAATATAGTTTTATGAAAAATATTGTAAAAACTTGTAAAATGCTGTATCTGTCTATATAGAACACCGTGAGCAACATACCGGCACACGTATGTGTTTGGTAGATTAAAACCTAAATGAGCCACCATGTGTTTTGGAGGCGTGGCCTAACTCCGTCTCAAACCCCTGACCACTCTGGTCACTTTGCAGGTCACAGGGTCACAGGGTCACATGCCGTCTCAGGATCAGAGAGTTCAAATCGTTCAACTGCCTCGTCACAAAGAGGTGATCGTGCTTTTCAACTCAGACGTGACATGTCTATGTTTGCTGTGTTTCATCTTCATCTCCTCTCCTCTTCATCTCCTCTCCTCTAGACTGACATGTTCACAGGAAACATTAAATAGATTAAATGATTGAAACAGCCCGAGTAGATGCAGAGATACAGCCTTTTTAGTTGGGGGGGGGGGGGGCGGACGCACTGCAGCGATGAGACTGCAGAGAGAAATCTGCTGCATCATCATCATCTTCATCATCCTAGGGTTCTCCATATCAAAGGCGCTTTGAGGTCACCAACCTCCTCTTCATCTCACTGAATCCTCTTCATCACACAACATCCTCTTCATCACACTCCTCCTCTTCATCGCCCTGAGCTCTTGAGAGGACTAGAGTCTGGTGTCACGTGTCAACCTCAACTTCACCGACGTGAACAGCGATGAAACATTTCTTACATGCACACGTTGCTATTATTATTATTACTATTAATATTAATATAAGTAGCACATATGAGGGCAGAGTACTCACATTGTCCCGGAACCGCGCGAGGAGAGAGAGAGAGAGAGACTGCAGTCTGCTGCACTCTGACGGACTGCAGTGAGGAGGAGAGAGAAGGGAGGGAGTGTGTTCCTGCAGCAGCACGTCATGATGCATCAGGAGCTCTCTAGTGGGGTAACATGGTACTACAAGCTCTCTAGTGGGGTAACATGGTACTACGAGCCCTCTAGTGGAGTAACATGGTACTACAAGCTCTCTAGTGGGGTAATATGGTACTACAAGCTCTCTAGTGGGGTAACATGGTACTACAAGCTCTCTAGTGGGGTAACATGGTACTACGAGCCCTCTAGTGGAGTAACATGGTACTACAAGCTCTCTAGTGGGGTAATATGGTACTACAAGCTCTCTAGTGGGGTAACATTCAAGATTCAAGATTCAAGATTCAAGATGTTTTATTTGTCACATACACACACAGGGTGTGCAGTGAAATGAAAGTGGCAATGCTCAGCAGGAATGTGCAAGGGCAACAAGTACACACTATTTACAAATAAAAAACAACACAATATTTACAGTAAGTGTGTGTGTGTGTGTGTGTGTGTGTGTGCCTAAGAGGGGCAGTTGTGTGGGTGTGGGGGTCCTGGTGAGGTCGGAGTTCACAATCCTGATGGCCTGAGGAAAGAAACTCCGTCTCAGTCTCTCTGTTCTTGCAGCGTGACTACGGAGGCGCCTGCCTGACCGCAGCAGCTGAAACAGTCTGTTGTTGGGGTGGTGAGGATCCTTCATGATCCTGCGGCTCTGGTTCTGCACCTCCTGGTGTACAAGTCCTGCAGGGTGGGAGTGTAGTTCCAATAGTGCGCTCAGCCGAACGCACTACTCTCTGCAGAGCCTTCCTGTCCTGGGCGGAGCAGTTGCCAAACCAGGCTGTGATGCTTCCTGTCAGGACGCTCTACAGCTCCAGAGTAGAAGGACTGAAGGATCCTCTGGGAAACTTTAAATTTCCTCAGCTGCCTGAGGTGGTAGAGGCGCTGCCTTGCCTTTCTCACCAGAGTGTCTGTGTTTGTTGACCATGTCAGATCCTCGGTGATGTGGACTCCCAGGTATTTATAGCCGCTCACCCTCTCCACAGTAGTCCCGTTAATCCCCAGTGGTGAGTACGTCCTCTGTTGTTGTACCCTCCTAAAGTCCACAATCAGCTCCTTAGTTTTGGTGACATTCATGATGAGGCTGTTGTCCTGGCACCAGAGTGACAGATCAGCAACTTCTTCCAGGTAGGCCTTCTCGTCGTTGTCGGAGATCAGGCCCACCACCACTGTGTCATCCGCAAACTAAACTTGATGATGGTGTTGGAGCTGAACCTGGCCACACAGTCATGTGTGTACAGGGAGTACAGTAGGGGGCTGAGGACGCAACCCTGGGGGGATCCTGTGTTCAGGGTGAGGATTTGGAGGTGTGTCTGCCCACCCTGACCACCTGTGGCCTGGCGGTCAGGAAGTCCAGGATCCAAGCACACAGGGGTGTTCAGTCCCAGCTCAATCAGCTTGCCGGCCAGTCTGGAGGGACTATGGCGTTGAAAGCTGAACTATAATCAATGAACAGCAGTCTCACATAGCCCCCCTCTGGCTGTCCAGATGAGAGAGTGTGGTGTGCAGTACCTGGGAGACAGCATCATCCGTGGATCTGTTTGGGCGATAAGCAAACTGCAGCGGGTCCATGGAGGAAGGGAGGAAGGCGCAGATGTAGTCCTTTATCAGCCTCTCAAAGCATTTCATGACCACCGAGGTGAGGGCCACCGGCCGGTAGTCATTCATACATGCTGGAGAAGCATTCTTGGGCACAGGGACAATAGTGGATCTCTTGAAGCAGGCGGGGACCACGGACTCAGCCAGGGAGAGGTTGAATATTGTGGTGAACACTGGAGCTAGCTGGTTAGCACAGGTCTTCAGTACTCGCCCAGATATGCCATCTGGACCTGCAGCTTTCCTGGTGTTCACCCTCAACAGAGCCCTCCTCACACTGTGCTCGGTCACAGAGAGTGTGTGTTCATCCCCAGCGGTAGAACTCATGGTACTACAAGCTCTCTAGTGGGGTAACATGGTACTACGAGCCCTCTAGTGGGGTAACATGGTACTACAAGCTCTCTAGTGGAGTAACATGGTACTACAAGCTCTCTAGTGGGGTAACATGGTACTACAAGCTCTCTAGTGGAGTAACATGGTACTACAAGCCCTCTAGTGGGGTAACATGGTACTACAAGCTCTCTAGTGGGGTAACATGGTACTACAAGCTCTCTAGTGGGGTAACATGGTACTACAAGCTCTCTAGTGGGGTAATATGGTACTACAAGCTCTCTAGTGGGGTAACATGGTACTACAAGCCCTCTAGTGGGGTAATATGGTACTACAAGCTCTCTAGTGGGGTAACATGGTACTACAAGCTCTCTAGTGGGGTAACATGGTACTACAAGCTCTCTAGTGGGGTAACATGGTACTACAAGCACTCTAGTGGGTAACATGGTACTACGAGCTCTCTAGTGGGGCAACATGGTACTACAAGCCCTCTAGTGGGGCAACATGGTACTACAAGCTCTCTAGTGGGGTAACATGGTACTACAAGCTCTCTAGTGGGGTAACATGGTACTACAAGCTCTAGTGGGGTAACATGGTACTACAAGCCCTCTAGTGGGGTAACATGGTACTACAAGCTCTCTAGTGGGGTAATATACTACAAGCTCTCTAGTGGGGTAACATGGTACTACAAGCTCTCTAGTGGAGTAACATGGTACTACAAGCCCTCTAGTGGGGTAACATGGTACTACAAGCTCTAGTGGGGTAATATGGTACTACAAGCTCTCTAGTGGGGTAACATGGTACTACAAGCTCTCTAGTGGAGCAACATGGGACTACAAGCACTCTAGTGGGGTAATGGTACCACAAGCTCTCTAGTGGGGTAATATGGTACTACAAGCTCTCTAGTGGGGTAACATGGTACTACAAGCTCTCTAGTGGGGTAATATGGTACTACAAGCTCTCTAGTGGGGTAACATGGTACTACAAGCTCTCTAGTGGGGTAACATGGTACTACAAGCTCTCTAGTGGGGTAACATGGTACTACAAGCTCTCTAGTGGGGTAACATGGTACTACAAGCCCTCTAGTGGGGTAACATGGTACTACAAGCTCGCTAGTGGTAACATGGTACTACAAGCTCTCTAGTGGGGTAACATGGTACTACAAGCTCTCTAGTGGAGTAACATGGTACTACGAGACCTCCAGAATCTATTCAGCTCCACGTTGACGGATCAGACAAAGTTTTAAAATGAAATCTGGGGCGGGACAAGTTACATAAAATAAACAGAGTCAAAGTCTGGAAAGTGTCGTTCTTTATTAAATGTCTCGTGTGTAGTTTGTGTTCATCAAACACACAAAGTTACTGCAGAACGTTTAAATTATTAAAAACTGCTTTTCACACTCACAAACAAGCTCTTTTCAGAACAGCAGCTTTATTGTGACGCTTCACACAGACATCAAACAGGAAGACCCCCCCCCCCAAAGGGGTCCCGACCTCGTCATCACCGTTTACGAGGAAACGTTCGCCTGGGAAGTATTTACAAGTCATCAATAAGTCATAAAATAAGCTTCACATCAAAGAGCACGAAGGTAAAACCAAAAGCCGAAGACAGATTCAGAAGCGGGTCCAGAGAGGGGGCGGGGGGTCCACGCAGCAACACCGGGCCGGACCACAACCACTAAATTACAGCAGCAGAAACGGATCAATACGTAGGAAGTTAACATATTGAAACACACAACCTCTTCCATGTTTGTCAATATACGAACTGGGGGGGGGGGGGGGGGGTAGTCCCACGTGGTTTGATCAGACGGCATTTTAAGCATTAGAGTTAAGTCCCGCCCCTTCCTGTGCCATGAACTACACATTAAAGATCATTGGTTCAGCCGCGATGACGTTAGCACATAGCCACGTTAGCTCACTAGCTATCTGGCCATGCTAACGGCCAACACTAGTTGAGCCGTCTTCTTTTAAACGGATACGGTCCCATGGGGGACACAGGAAGGGGCGGGGCCTAACCTCACCAAGATTTTACCTAAATCAGACGGCTTGAGATTTCCTTGTGGTCTTGAATTAAGATCCAGAGTCCTCTTGAGTCCACCAGGGAACCGAGACAACAACCGCAGGACGAGAACAGCACACGCCGGTGCCCAATTTGAAATATACATTTATTGATTAGCCTTTTCCTGAGAACGGGAAGAAGAAACACGTGATCTCACGCTACAGAAAGGAGGAGGAAGAGGCGGAGCTTCAAAAGCCGAGAAACACCCGAAATATCGTCTTTGTGGGCGGAGTCTGTGTGTTGCATAGCCAGACCGTGGACACGCCCACTGCAACCACTCCAAGAGTTTCAAAAAGAGGGGGGGGGGGGGGGGGAGTCCTGGTCCGAGTGTCCCCCTTTGGACCAGCTGACCTAGGGGTCTAGAGGGCCCTCCCCCAGAAAGAAGCAGCGCCAGCTCACAAGGTGGACTCCTTCTGACGCTCACGGCCGTTACTCGTCTTCTTCACTTTGGAGATGCCCTCCAGAACGCCGGACTCAGTCATCCTGGGGGGGAAGGGGGGCAACCATTATACACTGATGAGGAGGGAGGGGGGGGGAGGGAGCAACCATTATACACTGAGGAGGAGGGAGGGGGGGGAGGGAGCAACCATTATACACTGATGAGGAGGAGGGGAGGAGCATTATACACTGATGAGGGAGGGGGGGGAGGGAGCAACCATTATACACTGATGAGGAGGGAGGGGGGGGAGGGAGCAACCATTATACACTGATGAGGAGGGAGGGGGGGGAGGGAGCAACCATTATACACCGATGGGGGGCAGAACTTACACCTCGTCCATCTCCACGTCCTCCTCGTCTAGGGGCAGCTGGAGGTACGGGTTGTTGGACGCCGGGCGGAACTTGTAGCCCGTCAACACGAAGAAGACCAGAGTGGAAACCTCCACCAGGAACTGAGGAGGACCGCAGCGTAGCATTAGCTTAGCATCAGCTCAGCATCAGCTCAGCATCAGCGTAGCTAGAGGTGGTGCTAGCTGGTGTGTGGCCTCACCTCGTAGCACCACTGCCACTGGAAGGGCATCGTGACCTTCAGCAGGATGGCGATGATCCTCGTGAAGTAGATGTAGCACACGATCTACAGGAGAACACACACGTTGAGACACACACGTTGAGACACACACGATCTACAGGAGAACACACACGTTGAGACACACACGATCTACAGGAGAACACACACGTTGAGACACACGATCTACAGGAGAACACACACGTTGAGACACACACGATCTACAGGAGAACACACACGTTGAGACACACGATCTACAGGAGAACACACACGTTGAGACACACACGTTGAGACACACGATCTACAGGAGAACACACACGTTGAGACACACACGATCTACAGGAGAACACACACGTTGAGACACACGATCTACAGGAGAACACACACGTTGAGACACACACGATCTACAGGAGAACACACACGTTGAGACACACACGATCTACAGGAGAACACACACGTTGAGACACACACGATCTACAGGAGAACACACACGTTGAGACACACACACTACAGGAGAACACACACGTTGAGACACACACGATCTACAGGAGAACACACACGTTGAGACACACACGATCTACAGGAGAACACACACGTTGAGACACACGATCTACAGGAGAACACACACGTTGAGACACACACACTACAGGAGAACACACACGTTGAGACACACGATCTACAGGAGAACACACACGTTGAGACACACACACTACAGGAGAACACACACGTTGAGACACACGATCTACAGGAGAACACACGTTGAGACACACACACTACAGGAGAACACACACGTTGAGACACACACGATCTACAGGAGAACACACGTTGAGACACACACACTACAGGAGAACACACACGTTGAGACACACGATCTACAGGAGAACACACGTTGAGACACACACACTACAGGAGAACACACACGTTGAGACACACGATCTACAGGAGAACACACACGTTGAGACACACACGTTGAGACACACACGATCTACAGGAGAACACACACGTTGAGACACACACGATCTACAGGAGAACACACACGTTGAGACACACACGATCTACAGGAGAACACACACGTTGAGACACACACGATCTACAGGAGAACACACACGTTGAGACACACACGTTGAGACACACGATCTACAGGATAACACACACGTTGAGACACACACGATCTACAGGAGAACACACACGTTGAGACACACACACTACAGGAGAACACACACGTTGAGACACACGATCTACAGGAGAACACACACGTTGAGACACACACACTACAGGAGAACACACACGTTGAGACACACACGATCTACAGGAGAACACACGTTGAGACACACACACTACAGGAGAACACACACGTTGAGACACACGATCTACAGGAGAACACACACGTTGAGACACACACGATCTACAGGAGAACACACACGTTGAGACACACACACACTACAGGAGAACACACACGTTGAGACACACGATCTACAGGAGAACACACGTTGAGACACACGATCTACAGGAGAACACACACGTTGAGACACACACGATCTACAGGAGAACACACACGTTGAGACACACACTACAGGAGAACACACACGTTGAGACACACGATCTACAGGAGAACACACACGTTGAGACACACGATCTACAGGAGAACACACACGTTGAGACACACACACACTACAGGAGAACACACACGTTGAGACACACACGCTACAGGAGAACACACACGTTGAGACACACACGCTACAGGAGAACACACACGTTGAGACACACACGATCTACAGGAGAACACACACGTTGAGACACACACTACAGGAGAACACACACGTTGAGACACACACGATCTACAGGAGAACACACACGTTGAGACACACGATCTACAGGAGAACACACACGTTGAGACACACACACTACAGGAGAACACACACGTTGAGACACACACGATCTACAGGAGAACACACACGTTGAGACACACACACTACAGGAGAACACACACGATCTACAGGAGAACACACACGTTGAGACACACACTACAGGAGAACACACACGTTGAGACACACACGATCTACAGGAGAACACACACGTTGAGACACACACACTACAGGAGAACACACACGTTGAGACACACGATCTACAGGAGAACACACACGTTGAGACACACGATCTACAGGAGAACACACACACTACAGGAGAACACACACGTTGAGACACACGATCTACAGGAGAACACACACGTTGAGACACACGATCTACAGGAGAACACACACGTTGAGACACACACTACAGGAGAACACACACGTTGAGACACACACACTACAGGAGAACACACACGTTGAGACACACACGATCTACAGGAGAACACACACGTTGAGACACACTACAGGAGAACACACACGTTGAGACACACACGATCTACAGGAGAACACACACGTTGAGACACACGCTACAGGAGAACACACACGTTGAGACACACACAATCTACAGGAGAACACACACGTTGAGACACACACGATCTACAGGAGAACACACACGTTGAGACACACACGATCTACAGGAGAACACACACGTTGAGACACACACGATCTACAGGAGAACACACGTTGAGACACACACGATCTACAGGAGAACACACACGTTGAGACACACACGATCTACAGGAGAACACACACACTACAGGAGAACACACACGTTGAGACACACACTACAGGAGAACACACACGTTGAGACACACACGATCTACAGGAGAACACACACGTTGAGACACACACACACTACAGGAGAACACACACGTTGAGACACACACGATCTACAGGAGAACACACACGTTGAGACACACACGATCTACAGGAGAACACACACGTTGAGACACACACGATCTACAGGAGAACACACACGATCTACAGGAGAACACACTACCAGGAGAACACACGACCAGGAGAACACACTACCAGGAGAACACACTACCAGGAGAACACACTACCAGGAGAACACACTCTCCGGTTATTTTATATTTTTAAAGTTTTCTACGATTTTTTGCACAGTTTGCAGCAGACCACCTACTTCTGGCGAACTAGTCTCTATCCTGGGCTCACTGTCAAGCCGTTTAGTTTAGTTAGAATTGTGTTTGCAGCGAGTTTGTCGTCCTACCTACCCGAACGCTGACAGCTACGCTGCTCGGTGAACATCTGTCCGTGGATCATGTGGATCTACCAGCTTGCTGTGAGCTTCGTGCTCCTGTGGGCTGTCCTGTCCTTCGTAATACTCCCAGTCTCACCCCTGATCCACTACTTGAGCGCGGAGCTCCTCCAATTCAGATTCCACCGATCTGCTCCTCCGCCTACACTATACCACTTCCCGGACACCGCTCGCCACCCCCGCCGGAGGTACATTCACCGCGGGACGATACCACCGCATCGATAACTCCACTGCCATTAACTCATTCTGGTCCTCAACCCCCGCCACCCTCCGAGAAACACCCGCGGGAAGGTGGACCACAGCACGTTAGCCAGCCTAGCCAGGTCGGCTAACGTTAGC
Organism: Pseudoliparis swirei; assembly: GCF_029220125.1. Lineage (NCBI taxonomy): Eukaryota > Metazoa > Chordata > Actinopteri > Perciformes > Liparidae > Pseudoliparis > Pseudoliparis swirei. The sequence goes on along the minus strand of NC_079411.1, from coordinate 32,745 downwards.
TTACCAACCAACACTCCGACGTCAACTTTGGATTGTTCAACATCCGTTCCCTCTCAGGCAAGGGACAACTACTCCAAGACCTCCTCCTTGACCACAAGTTGGACTTTCTCTGCCTGACTGAGACGTGGCAAACCCTGACGACTTCTCTCAGCTGAACGAGTCTGTTCCACCTGGGTTTGTTTACACACACCCCGTCTCACGGAAGAGGAGGAGGTCTCGCGATACTTCACCGCGAGACTTGGAAGGTCTCATCAGTATCATTGCCAGTATCCCAGACATTCGAATCTGTGGCTCTACAACTGAATGGTCCTACTCCAACCGTTTTAGTCAATATTTACCGCCCACCCAAACCAAATAAGGACTTCATCAATGAATTCACCACACTTCTCACACACATCTGTTCACTGTCTCCCAACATAATTCTGTTGGGCGATCTGAATATTCACATGGACAACACTAATCATCCCCTCACTAAGGACTTCACTTTTGCTTGGACAGTTTTGGTCTCCTAGAAGATATTCACTTCCCCACCCACTCTAAAGGTCACATTTTGGACTTGGTCTGTTGCTCTGGTCTCACTCCCCTCAACTGCTCTGCTGTCGATCTCCCTATCTCCGACCACATGCTTATTTTATTTAATTTAAGTTTAACATTATCCAAATTCAAACAGTTACGTGTCATATCCTTTCGCAACATCTCAAACATTAATCTAGCTGACCTCACAACAGGCATTGACAGTTTCCCCATCATCACCCCCTCACACACCTCGGACCATCTGGTTCATCTTTACAATGAGAGTCTCCATACTCTGCTGAACTCACTTGCTCCCCTCAAAACCCGGACTGTCTCGTTCCCCCACTCGGCCCCCTGGTTCTCCCCTCACCTCCGCCAGTTGAAAGCCAAAGGACGTCAGTTGGAGAGGGAGTTTCCACCAAAACCGGACTCACTATTCATAAACAGATGCACCATGCCCACATCCTCCTCTACAAAGATGCCCTCCTCAGCCAAATCACAATACTTTACAAACAAAATCACTGCTGGTGCTGGGAACACCAGGACCCTTTTCTCTGTGGTCAATAATTCATTCCGCCCCCCTGATTCCCTTCCCCCTCACTTCTACTCCACTGAACACTGTAACTCCCTAATGTCATTTTTTAACACTAAAATAGCTGCCATCCATCAGCAACTGACCCCTCATACGTCCTGTTGTCCTTCTACTTTTATTCCCCCCCCCCTCTCTGTACCTCTATCCTGCTTCCAACTCCCCTCTGCCATCGTTTTATCAAAACTCATCCAGACTTCCAAGCCATCCACCTGCCAACTCGACCCCCTCCCATCCTCCCTGGTCATAAACTCCCTCCCCTCTCTGCTACCCCTGATAACAGCCATCATCCACTCCTCCCTCACCTCAGCTTCTGTCCCATCACCTCTCAAATCTGCTGCTGTTACTCCAATACTCAAGAAACCTGGTTTAGACCCCAACATTTTTAATAACCTCCGTCCCATTTCCAACCTACCATTTCTCTCTAAAATCCTAGAAAAAACAGTGGCATCTCAGATTCAGACTCACCTCTCCAACAATAACCTATATGAACAGTTCCAGTCCGGTTTTCGCCCCCGTCACAGCACAGAAACAGCCCTCATCAAAATCACAAATGACCTCCTCATGGCAGCGGACTCTGGATTATTATCAATCCTCATCCTCCTCGATCTGAGCGCCGCCTTCGACACCATCTCCCACTCCATCCTCCTTGATCGACTAGCCTCCATTGGAATTTCAGACACACCCCTTTCATGGTTTCACTCATATCTCTCTGGCCGTACTCAGTTCATTCAGTTAAAATCATTCACATCACACCCCTCCCCCCTCTCCTCCGGTGTTCCCCAGGGCTCTGTCCTTGGTCCTATCCTGTTTATCATCTACCTCCTCCCACTTGGACTCATCTTCCGCAAACATAACATTCAATTCCACTGTTACGCGGACGACACCCAACTCTATGTTTCCTCCAAACCCTCTTCCACGTTCCCGCCCCCCTCCCTCTGTGCCTGTTTACAGGAAATCAAAGACTGGTTCACCTCAAACTTCCTCAAATTGAACAGCAATAAAACCGAGGTTGTCCTCATTGGCTCCAAGTCCACTCTCACCAAGCATCCCAGTTTCACCCTGACAATAGACAACTCCTCGGTCTCCCCTCAGGCGAAGAGTCTGGGTGTCGTCCTCGACAGCACACTGTCATTCCACACTCACATCAACACCACCATCCGGTCTGCCTACTTCCACCTCCGAAATATCAACCGCCTCCGCCCTTCACTCACACCCAACAGCACCGCAATCCTGGTCCACTCTCTTGTCACCTCCCGCTTGGATTATTGCAATTCCCTCCTCTTTGGTCTCCCCCAGAAACTCCTCCATGAGCTCCAACTGGTCCAGAATGCTGCTGCCACATCATCACCAAAACCCCTTCGATCTGTCACATCACCCCTGTTCTACAGCAACTCCACTGGCTTCCCATCAAACACCGCATTGACTTTAAGATCCTGCTCCATGCATTCAAGGCCATCCACAACCTCGCCCCTCCATACCTGTCTCACCTCCTCCAAATCAACATCCCCACCCGGTCTCTCAGGTCTGCCTCCTCCATCAACCTGACTGTCCCCCCAGCTCGTTTGTCCACCATGGGGTCACGAGCCTTCAGCCGCTCTGCCCCTCGCCTATGGAACTCTCTCCCCCCTGACATCAGAAACATTGACTCTATCACTTTATTCAAAACTCACCTCAAAACTCACCTTTTCAGGCAGGCCTATGGCTGACCTGTTCCCCTCTTGGTTGCTCTGCTGCAGACTGTTCTGCTTTTTAACTGTTTTGCTTTTTAACTGTTCTGCTTTTTAATTGTGTCCATTTTTTTTAAATATGTTGTACGGCGACCTTGAGTGCCTTGAAAGGCGCCTTATAAAATTAATGTATTATTATTATTATTATTACTACCAGGAGAACACACTACCAGGAGAACACACGACCAGGAGAACACACACGTTGAGACGCACACACGTTGAGACGCACACACGACCAGGAGAACACACGACCAGGAGAACACACACGTTGAGACGCACACACGACCAGGAGAACACACGACCAGGAGAACACACGACCAGGAGAACACACACGTTGAGACGCACACACACTACAGGAGAACACACGACCAGGAGAACACACACGACCAGGAGAACACACTACCAGGAGAACACACGACCAGGAGAACACACGACCAGGAGAACACACGACCAGGAGAACACACGACCAGGAGAACACACGACCAGGAGAACACACGACCAGGAGAACACACACGACCAGGAGAACACACACGACCAGGAGAACACACACGACCAGGAGAACACACACGTTGAGACGCACACACACTACAGGAGAACACACACGACCAGGAGAACACACGACCAGGAGAACACACGACCAGGAGAACACACGACCAGGAGAACACACGACCAGGAGAACACACGACCAGGAGAACACACGACCAGGAGAACACACGACCAGGAGAACACACTACCAGGAGAACACACGACCAGGAGAACACACGACCAGGAGAACACACGACCAGGAGAACACACGACCAGGAGAACACACGACCAGGAGAACACACACGTTGAGACGCACACACACTACAGGAGAACACACGACCAGGAGAACACACGACCAGGAGAACACACACGTTGAGACGCACACACACTACAGGAGAACACACTACCAGGAGAACACACTACCAGGAGAACACACGACCAGGAGAACACACACTACCAGGAGAACACACACGACCAGGAGAACACACGACCAGGAGAACACACGACCAGGAGAACACACACGACCAGGAGAACACACACGACCAGGAGAACACACACGACCAGGAGAACACACACGACCAGGAGAACACACGACCAGGAGAACACACGACCAGGAGAACACACGACCAAGAGAACACACTACCAGGAGAACACACGACCAGGAGAACACACGACCAGGAGAACACACGACCAGGAGAACACACTACCAGGAGAACACACGACCAGGAGAACACACGACCAGGAGAACACACTACCAGGAGAACACACGACCAGGAGAACACACGACCAGGAGAACACTACCAGGAGAACACACTACCAGGAGAACACACGACCAGGAGAACACACGACCAGGAGAACACACGACCAGGAGAACACACGACCAGGAGAACACACGACCAGGAGAACACACGACCAGGAGAACACACGACCAGGAGAACACACGACCAGGAGAACACACGACCAGGAGAACACACTACCAGGAGAACACACTACCAGGAGAACACACGACCAGGAGAACACACGACCAGGAGAACACACGACCAGGAGAACACACGACCAAGAGAACACACTACCAGGAGAACACACGACCAGGAGAACACACGACCAGGAGAACACACGACCAGGAGAACACACGACCAGGAGAACACACGACCAGGAGAACACACGACCAGGAGAACACACGACCAAGAGAACACACTACCAGGAGAACACACGACCAGGAGAACACACGACCAGGAGAACACGACCAGGAGAACACACGACCAGGAGAACACACGACCAGGAGAACACACGACCAGGAGAACACACGACCAGGAGAACACACGACCAGGAGAACACACGACCAGGAGTGTGTCACGTGACCCTCTGAATACATTCCGTCTCCACCGCCTGATGTCAGACTGTTGAACTGAACCTCCGGTCTGTTCAAGTCGTCAGCAGAGCTAACAACGTTAGCCACAGCGCTAACGGAAGACCAGCGGAGGTTCATCTCAGTTCCGTGGTGCGTTCAGGCTCTGCTCAGTGAACATGAGCATTGGCTGAAGGCAGGGTTTTTCCTGCATAGAGAACATTTGGGCGCGCGCCTAAGCCGTTTTCCCGAGCGCCTAAGGCAAAAAAAGTTTGCGATGGAAAAAAACAAAAACTGTTCATCAGGTGCACGTCAGCAAATATGTTCTCAATAGTATGTTTCAAGTCGGCTCCAGCCGAACCCTCGTTCTGTTTGGATCAATAGTCATGGAGTTCAGTGTTTCCCCGAGGTTTACAGCTTCAGGGGGCGGGACTAGTGCCGCTAGCCATGTTGGTGCCCTGAGCTTCATTTAACACTGAGGTGTGCTCACCTGTGTGCGCGCATCACCGCTGAGCGAGGCGCGCGCGAGCCGAGATGAGTTGTTGACGGGGGGGAGTGAGAGTGTGCTCACCCGTGAGCGCTCATCACGGCAGCTTCGATGCCGGCGCGCGCATCGCTCTGTCGCGCGAGCCGAGAATTGTTGACTCGGGGACGAAAATTACAGAGTGGCGGGTGGAGATTTCCCCCTGTTATAAGAGGAGGGGAAACACTGGAGTTGATAAGCGTGTCTTCTTGTCTGATCAATACGCAACTGTGAGGTGCGCGAATGGACCGAGGGCCAGCTGCTGATCACTCACTCAACAGCTCGACCTGCACGAATAGACGGTGCACCGAAGACCCATTTTGACCCAGGAAAAACCCTGGCTGAAGGTAAATGATAACGGTCTCGTGATGCGTTCACAAACACTGGTTGTGACGGGGGACCTTGAAGGCACCGCCCCGGTTGAGGACAGAAGACAAACACTGAATGATAAACGTCTTCTTACCATCACGTAATAATGGCGGAAGAGTTTGAGCTTCTCCAGATTCATGGCCGCTGGAAGAGAGAGAGAAGTTACACCACAACTCACAGACCAGCCAGAGACCAGCAGGAGACCAGCAGGAGACCAGCCAGAGACCAGCCAGAGACCAGCAGGAGACCAGCAGGAGACCAGCAGGAGACCAGCAGGAGACCAGCCAGAGACCAGCAGGAGACCAGCCAGAGACCAGCAGGAGACCAGCCAGAGACCAGCAGGAGACCAGCAGGAGACCAGCAGGAGACCAGCCAGAGACCAGCCAGAGACCAGCCAGAGACCAGCAGGAGACCAGCCAGAGACCAGCAGGAGACCAGCCAGAGACCAGCAGGAGACCAGCCAGAGACCAGCCAGAGACCAGCCAGAGACCAGCCAGAGACCAGCAGGAGACCAGCAGGAGACCAGCAGGAGACCAGCCAGAGACCAGCAGGAGACCAGCAGGAGACCAGCAGGAGACCAGCAGGAGACCAGCAGGAGACCAGCAGGAGACCAGCCAGAGACCAGCAGGAGACCAGCAGGAGACCAGCAGGAGACCAGCAGGAGACCAGCAGGAGACCAGCAGGAGACCAGCAGGAGACCAGCCAGAGACCAGCAGGAGACCAGCAGGAGACCAGCAGGAGACCAGCCAGAGACCAGCAGGAGACCAGCAGGAGACCAGCAGGAGACCAGCAGGAGACCAGCAGGAGACCAGCAGGAGACCAGCAGGAGACCAGCAGGAGACCAGCAGGAGACCAGCAGGAGACCAGCAGGAGACCAGCAGGAGACCAGCAGGAGACCAGCAGGAGACCAGCAGAGACCAGCCAGAGACCAGCCAGAGACCAGCCAGAGACCAGCCAGAGACCAGCCAGAGACCAGCCAGAGACCAGCCAGAGACCAGCCAGAGACCAGCAGGAGACCAGCAGGAGACCAGCCAGAGACCAGCCAGAGACCAGCCAGAGACCAGCCAGAGACCAGCCAGAGACCAGCCGGAGACCAGCCAGAGACCAGCCAGAGACCAGCCAGAGACCAGCCAGAGACCAGCAGGAGACCAGCAGGAGACCAGCCAGAAACCAGCCAGAGACCAGCCAGAGACCAGCCAGAGACCAGCCGGAGACCAGCAGGAGACCAGCCAGAGACCAGCCAGAGACCAGCCAGAGACCAGCCAGAGACCAGCAGGAGACCAGCCGGAGACCAGCCGGAGACCAGCCAGAGACCAGCCAGAGACCAGCAGGAGACCAGCCAGAGACCAGCCAGAGACCAGCAGGAGACCAGCAGGAGACCAGCAGGAGACCAGCCAGAGACCAGCAGGAGACCAGCAGGAGACCAGCAGGAGACCAGCCAGAGACCAGCCAGAGACCAGCCAGAGACCAGCAGGAGACCAGCCAGAGACCAGCAGGAGACCAGCAGGAGACCAGCCAGAGACCAGCCAGAGACCAGCAGGAGACCAGCAGGAGACCAGCAGGAGACCAGCAGGAGACCAGCCAGAGACCAGCAGGAGACCAGCAGGAGACCAGCAGGAGACCAGCAGGAGACCAGCCAGAGACCAGCCAGAGACCAGCAGGAGACCAGCAGGAGACCAGCAGGAGACCAGCAGGAGACCAGCAGGAGACCAGCAGGAGACCAGCAGGAGACCAGCCAGAGACCAGCCAGAGACCAGCAGGAGACCAGCAGGAGACCAGCAGGAGACCAGCAGGAGACCAGCAGGAGTCTCACCTTTGCCGTCGGTGCTGGAAGCTTCCTGAAGATGACGGATGGACCTGAAGAGAGAGAGATATGTGATCTACTGGTTGTATAGAAGTCTATGCTTCATGTGTTAAATTCTCTCCTAGGATGCTTTAGGGGCGGGGCCACCAGGTGATTGTCAGGGCTTTAGGGGCGGGGCCACCAGGTGATTGTCAGTGCTTTAGGGGCGGGGCCACCAGGTGATTGTCAGTGCTTTAGGGGCGGGGCCACCAGGTGATTGTCAGGGCTTTAGGGGCGGGGCCACCAGGTGATTGTCAGTGCTTTAGGGGCGGGGCCACCAGGTGATTGTCAGTGCTTTAGGGGCGGGGCCACAGGTGATTGTCAGTGCTTTAGGGGCGGGGTCACCAGGTGATTGTCAGTGCTTTAGGGGTGGGGCTACACACTGACCAGACCACAGGGAACAGGATGGCTCCGCAGCAGATGAGGTCCACCAGGAAGAGGATCTCCTTCCACAGGTAGTACTCACTGGAGCCTTCCTCCGTGGACTCGATGATGATGAAGGCCACGTTTGCCAGCACCTGCAGGACCACGGAGTCAAGGTCAGTCCATGGAGGTCGTTTCCTAACTCCTTCACTCAGGAGGTTAGGACTAGTGCTTAGGAGGTTAGGACCAGGGCTCACACCTGCAGCGGGATGACGATCATGAAGATCTTCTTCTCCTTGTCAGACAGGATGTACTTGACGAAGGCCCAGCCGGTGCCGATCAGAGCCAGCGTGATGAAGAGCAGCGCCCCCTTCAGGCTGCGGAGCAAACACACGCTGAGCCCAGGACAACTCACTCTGCATGCGCCAGAACAGGTACCTACAGGTGAGTGATGTAGTACATCACGGCCCAGCCTTCTATGGGGTGGCCCTCAGTGTTGATGAAGTGGTAGTTGATCTGAGGGAGGGAGGGAGGATGAGAGGAGAGAGAGAGAGAGAGAGAGTAGAGGAGAGAGAGAGAAGAGGAGAGAGAGAGAGGAGAGAGAGAGAGAGAGGGGAGAGAGAGAGGGAGAAGAGAGGAGAGGGAGAGAGAGGAGAGGAGAGGAGAGGAGAGGAGAGAGAGGAGAGAGAGAGAGTAGAGGAGAGAGAGAGAAGAGGAGAGAGAGAGAGGAGAGGGGAGAGAGAGAGGAGAGGGGAGAGGGGAGAGAGTAGAGGGGAGAGAGAGAGAGGGGAGAGAGAGAGAGGGGAGAGAAGAGGAGAGAGAGAGAGAGGGGAGAGAGAGAGAGGAGAGGGGAGAGAGAGAGAGAGGGGAGAGAGAGAGAGGAGAGAGGGGAGAGAGAGGAGAGGGGAGAGGGGAGAGAGGAGAGGAGAGAGGAGAGGATGAGCCTCTCCAGCAGCAGCTTGCTGTGTGTCCTCTGGACAGTAACTCACACTGTGGAAGACCAGCGACGTGGACTTGGTGAAGGCCAGAGCCGCCATGAGCCAGTGGATCTTAAACACACTGAACCTGCAGCACAGGGGACGGGAGCTCGTTAGCTAGGACTCAGCGCTAACGCAACGAGCTAAGCGTGTTCTCCTGGTCACGTGTTCGTGCTGCTGACCTGTGCTTCATGAGCGCGTAGACCCAGACCACGGCGGCGGTGAAGAAGACTCCGGCCATCCCGATGTAGAGGCGGGACAGAGGGATCTCTGCAGCCGACAGGTAGCCGCCCGGGTTCTTCTCCGTCACCTCCACCTGCGGAGGAGGAGGAGGCGTTAACAGGATCCCGTCTCCACCCCGCCTCCTCCCCGTCTCCACCGCGTCTCCACCACGTCTCCACCCCGTCTCCACCCCGTCTCCACCCCGTCTCCTCCCCGCCTCCACCCCGTCTCCTCCCCGTCTCCACCCCGTCTCCTCCCCGTCTCCACCCCGTCTCCTCCCCGTCTCCTCCCCGTCTCCACCCCGTCTCCTCCCCGTCTCCTCCCCGTCTCCTCCCCGTCTCCTCCCCGTCTCCTCCCCGTCTCCTCCCGTCTCACCCGTCTCCTCCCGTCTCACCCGTCTCCTCCCGTCTCCTCCCGTCTCCACCCGTCTCCACCCGTCTCCTCCCGTCTCACCCGTCTCCTCCCGTCTCCTCCCGTCTCCTCCCGTCTCCACCCGTCTCCTCCCGTCTCCACCCGTCTCCTCCCGTCTCCACCCGCCTCACCGTCTCACCCGTCTCCTCCCGTCTCCCGTCTCCCGTCTCCTCCGCGTCTCCACCGCGTCTCCACCGCGTCTCCACCCCGTCTCCACCCCGTCTCCACCCCGTCTCCTCCCCGTCTCCACCCCGTCTCCTCCCCGTCTCCACCCCGTCTCCACCCCGTCTCCTCCCCGTCTCCTCCCCGTCTCCTCCCCGTCTCCTCCCCGTCTCCACCGCGTCTCCACCGCGTCTCCACCCCGTCTCCACCACGCTACTCACGGCCAGCGAGTAGGGGATCTTGATCCCAGGAACCCGGTTGTGACAGTAGTGGAACTTCAGGCTGTACAGACCCTCCGCCAGCACGCCGACCACCAAGTGGAACTGTGGAGGGACAGCGTCAAGCACAGACCGCGTCAGACCGCGTCTCAATGCTCAAGGAAGGTGCTTACGCTGAAGTTGTAGGAGCCGTTGACTTTGTCCAGCGCTAAGGTCACCTGCTTGAGCTTCTCCAGCTGGAAGCGCAGGTACGGGTTAGACATGGTTCCACTCCAGAGGACCCGGACCGGCCCCCACACCTCTTACCTGGAACTCGTTCTCCTCCACCTTCAGAGCATCTCCTGCCGGGTCGGACTTGTGTTCTGGACTCTGGGTCGCAGCATTCTGGTCCTTCTGGGTCACCTGCTGGTCTGGTTCCTGGTGGTCTGGTTCCTGAGCTCCGTTCCCCCCGCTGGTTGATGGTTTACGTGGTGGGGCTACTGTCACAGGAGGAGGAACATCCCTGGTCTTCCTCAGACCTGCAGGAACCAGTACAAGCTGCCTACTAGATCACAAGGTTCAGTCTGCTTCAAACGATTCTTTAAAGGGCCAGTACCGTATTTATGAGTGTGTACTATCACTACAGTGGTTAGTTAGTCGTTATGTTAGTCCGGTAGTGAGTGTGTTGGTTAGTTAGTCAGGTAGCATGCTAGTTAGCTAGCATGGTTGTTAGTTAGCATGGTACACAGAAGTACCTCCGACTGCAGTACGAATACACAGAAGTACCTCCGACTGCAGTACTAATACACAGAAGTACCTCCCACTCCTAACCGCCGTACTGTCCCTTTAAATGTGCAGCGGCGTACTGACCTTTCGGCGCTTCGGCCTTGGGCCTGGCTATCAGGAGGTTGTCCTGGTCGCCCATGGCTCTCACACTGACACTACACAAAACACACGGTCATCTTCACACCTGGCTGCCACGGCAACGCAGCACACGCCCGGCGGCCGCACACACACCTGAGCGTGGAGACGTCGATGAGGAACAGGATGAGCGGCTCGCTGCTGGTGAACTTGGCGACGGTGAGCGGGCACGTCTCCGTCTCCTCGGCCTGAAGGACAGCGGACACGTTGTCATGGCGACCACAACACAAACGCTGGCTGTAACCACGGGAGACACAAACTCACCGTGTAGGAGAGGACGCCGTTCACCCGGGAGCGAGAGAGGGTGAAGCCCACCTGGAGAGCACAGCATTCACATACCAGAGCAACCACTAACCAACCCATCTGATCCGCTAATGAACCACTAACCAACCCATCTGACCCGCTAATGAACCACTAACCAACCCATCTAATGAACCACTAACCAACCCATCTGACCCGCTAATGAACCACTAACCAACCCATCTAATGAACCACTAACCAACCCATCTGACCCGCTAATGAACCACTAACCAACCCATCTAATGAACCACTAACCAACCCATCTGACCCGCTAATGAACCACTAACCAACCCATCTAATGAACCACTAACCAACCCATCTGACCCGCTAATGAACCACTAACCAACCCATCTAATGAACCACTAACCAACCCATCTGACCCGCTAATGAACCACTAACCAACCCATCTAATGAACCACTAACCAACCCATCTGACCCGCTAATGAACCACTAACCAACCCATCTGACCCGCTAATGAACCACTAACCAACCCATCTGACCCGCTAATGAACCACTAACCAACCCATCTGACCCGCTAATGAACCACTAACCAACCCATCTAATGAACCACTAACCAACCCATCTGACCCGCTAATGAACCACTAACCAACCCATCTGACCCGCTAATGAACCACTAACCAACCCATCTGACCCGCTAATGAACCACTAACCAACCCATCTGACCCGCTAATGAACCACTAACCAACCCATCTAATGAACCACTAACCAACCCATCTGACCCGCTAATGAACCACTAACCAACCCATCTGACCCGCTAATGAACCACTAACCAACCCATCTGACCCGCTAATGAACCACTAACCAACCCATCTAATGAACCACTAACCAACCCATCTGACCCGCTAATGAACCACTAACCAACCCATCTAATGAACCACTAACCAACCCATCTGACCCGCTAATGAACCACTAACCAACCCATCTGACCCGCTAATGAACCACTAACTAACTACCACCATGTTTACGAGTTTTGAGTATGTGGTGGGGTAAACTAACCGGTGGAGTAGACATGGTGGGGTAAACTAACCGGGTGGAGTAGACATGGTGGGGTAAACTAACCGGTGGAGTAGACATGGTGGGGTAAACTAACCGGTGGAGTAGACATGGTGGGGTAAACTAACCGGTGGAGTAGACATGGTGGGGTAAACTAACCGGTGGAGTAGACATGGTGGAGTAAACTAACCGGTGGAGTAGACATGGTGGAGTAAACTAACCGGTGGAGTAGACATGGTGGAGTAAACTAACCGGTGGAGTAGACATGGTGGGGTAAACTAACCGGTGGAGTAGACATGGTGGGGTAAACTAACCGGTGGAGTAGACATGGTGGGGTAAACTAACCGGGTGGAGTAGACATGGTGGGGTAAACTAACCGGTGGAGTAGACATGGTGGGGTAAACTAACCGGTGGAGTAGACATGGTGGAGTAAACTAACCGGGTGGAGTAGACATGGTGGGGTAAACTAACGGGTGGAGTAGACATGGTGGGGTAAACTAACCGTGGTGTAGACATGGTGGGGTTAACTAACCGTGGAGTAGACATGGTGGGGTAAACTAACCGTGGAGTAGACATGGTGGGTAAACTAACTGGTGGAGTAGACATGGTGGGTAAACTAACCGGTGGAGTAGACATGGTGGGGTAAACTAACCGTGGAGTAGACATGGTGGGGTAAACTAACCGTGGAGTAGACATGGTGGGTAAACTAACCGGTGGAGTAGACATGGTGGGGTAAACTAACCGGGTGGAGTAGACATGGTGGGGTAAACTAACCGGTGGAGTAGACATGGTGGGGTAAACTAACCGGGTGGAGTAGACATGGTGGGGTAAACTAACCGGTGGAGTAGACATGGTGGAGTAAACTAACCGGTGGAGTAGACATGGTGGGGTAAACTAACCGGGTGGAGTAGACATGGTGGGGTAAACTAACCGGTGGAGTAGACATGGTGGAGTAAACTAACCGTGGAGTAGACATGGTGGAGTAAACTAACCGTGGAGTAGACATGGTGGAGTAAACTAACCGGTGGAGTAGACATGGTGGAGTAAACTAACCGGTGGAGTAGACATGGTGGAGTAAACTAACCGGTGGAGTAGACATGGTGGAGTAAACTAACCGGTGGAGTAGACATGGTGGAGTAAACTAACCGGTGGAGTAGACATGGTGGAGTAAACTAACCGGTGGAGTAGACATGGTGGGGTAAACTAACCGGTGGAGTAGACATGGTGGGGTAAACTAACCGGTGGAGTAGACATGGTGGGGTAAACTAACCGGTGGAGTAGACATGGTGGAGTAAACTAACCGTGGAGTAGACATGGTGGAGTAAACTAACCGTGGAGTAGGCAGGGTGGAGTAAACAAACGGGTGGAGTGGACGTGGTGGAGTAAACTAACCGTGGAGTAGACATGGTGGAGTAAACTAACCGTGGAGTAGACATGGTGGAGTAAACTAACCGGTGGAGTAGACATGGTGGAGTAAACTAACCGGTGGAGTAGACATGGTGGAGTAAACTAACCGGTGGAGTAGACATGGTGGAGTAAACTAACCGGTGGAGTAGACATGGTGGAGTAAACTAACCGGTGGAGTAGACATGGTGGAGTAAACTAACCGGTGGAGTAGACATGGTGGGGTAAACTAACCGGTGGAGTAGACATGGTGGAGTAAACTAACCGGTGGAGTAGACATGGTGGAGTAAACTAACCGGTGGAGTAGACATGGTGGAGTAAACTAACCGGTGGAGTAGACATGGTGGGGTAAACTAACCGTGGAGTAGACATGGTGAGTAAACTAACCGTGGAGTAGACATGGTGGAGTAAACTAACCGGTGGAGTAGACATGGTGGGGTAAACTAACCAGTGGAGTAGACATGGTGGGGTAAACTAACCGGGTGGAGTAGACATGGTGGGGTAAACTAACCGGTGGAGTAGACATGGTGGGGTAAACTAACCGGTGGAGTAGACATGGTGGAGTAAACTAACCGGTGGAGTAGACATGGTGGGGTAAACTAACCGGTGGAGTAGACATGGTGGAGTAAACTAACCGGTGGAGTAGACATGGTGGGGTAAACTAACCGGTGGAGTAGACATGGTGGGGTAAACTAACCGGGTAGGCGCTGTAGTTCAGCTGCTCCGGGAGGCGCAGGGACACGTTGACGTCCAGCGTTCCGTTGGCATAGAAACCAAAGTTGTTGAGGTCGACGACAAACCGAGTTTCATTCTGGGAAAAAAGAAGAAGATGAGGAAGAAGAAGAAGATGAGGAAGATGAGAGGAGGAGGAAGAAACACTAAACAGCTAACTGGTTAATATAACACTGACTAATGAAACACTAACCAGCCAACTGGTTAATATAACACTACGTCACGAGGCCGTAACTAACGAGTTAACCCTGGCGGAGTCTAACCAGCTAACTAGCTAGCTCCTCCTGTCCGTTAGCTTCCTCGTTAGCACACCTGTCGTTGCAGAGCTCGCGCTCGCGCTCGTACGTGGTGTGGGGCTCACCTGCAGGGTGAGCTTGTGGATCCTCGCTCTGCACCCGGGCAGCAGTAGCAGGAAACACGCAGCCACGACGGTCCGAACCGGAACCATCGGAACCATCGCGCTCACCAGCTGCTAACGAGCGACGATCTGCCAGCTGGATAAAGAGCAGCGGGCTCGCGGTCTCAACAGCTCGCGAGGCGCGGAACGATGACGTCAAGCTGTGCCGCGAGCGCGTCCTGCATCCAATGACGTCGTTGGTGAAACCAGGACCATTAATGGGGCTTTTCTTCGGTTCTTTTCTGTGCTTTTCACCCGCAGAGTAGCAGCTAGCCTCACTTCCTGGTCATAAGTCAAGAGCGCACCATTAAACAAGGATCGGACCCTACGTCACATCCGGTACATCCGGTACATCCGGTGCGCGGCCGTGGATATTATTCAGAGGGACGGTGCTGCATCACGTCTAGGGGAGCAGGAGCGTCAGGTGTGCAGCTCCCTCCACGACAAGGATCCATCCAGGTGTTCGTTATCCGTCACCTGCCGCCGCGGCTCTGCTCCCGGCGCCTCGTTTGACTGGCCGAGAGCTGGTCACGTGGTTCCGGCTTTCTTGACACTGAGCTTCCGGCTGAAAGTGTTCACGTGGTGGTTACCACCTCATCTCTGTTGTCCTATTTATCTTTGGTACATTCTATAGTTGCACATATTATATATTTATATATATATATATACATTATTAAAACAATTTTGTATAATTTTTTTCAAAATAAACATAGGAGGAAGAAAGAATAAAGAATTAAATGGGACAACGTCTCAATTTAAATTCACTTCTCTCTTTATTTATTTAACCTACTAGACCTGCTGACATAATATGCATATATATATATGCATATCTTTGTGTGTGTGTGTGTGTGTGTGTGTGTGTGTGTGTGTGTGTGTGTGTGTGTGTGTGTGTGTGTGTGTGTGTGTGTGTGTGTGTGTGTGTGTGTGTGTGTGTGTGTGTGTGTGTGTGTGTGTGTGTGTGTGTGTGTGTGTGCGTGCGTGCATCAACGGAATGCTTTCAGAAAAAAAAGTTATATTTAAGAACTTGGGATTCATGGACTAGGAACTGGCTGAACGTGTGTGTGTGTGTGTGTGGTCTATAGAGGACCAGGACTGAACTGAGGTCTACAGACCAGGACTAGAATGAGCTCTGGTACCAGACTGATTCATTTAGCTTACACTCTGGGTTCAGAGTCTTGCTCAAGGGCACATGCACGAGGACTAGCACAGCTGGGGATTGAACCTGCGATCGCCTGATTGAAAGACGGACCTGCTGACCACTGACCCACAATCGCCCCTGGACCAGGACCGGGAATAAACTGAGACTGGCTCCGGACCAGGTGAAGGTTCCTGTCCTGAACGTTCCTGCGACAGCGAGCTGTTCATGCCGAGTCACGTGACGCTTCCTCCTCCGAACGCCTTGAAGCTCTGGCCTTCAGACTCATGGATGATATAGCTAATGGCATCGTGGTAGCGTGGGTCACAGCAGCAGAACCTCTGGAGCTCTGGAGCGTCGTCTCGGGGAACACGTGAGCTGTGAGGCGGTCTCGGACCTGTTCCTTCTGACCCCGGAGGTTCTGTGGGGTTCAGGTTTCACCTGTGAGTCCACCAGGTGTAGCAGATACCTGCCGTCGAGCTTCACCCCAGACCTCGTGCTCGGGGCCCTGTGCGGGTCTCCGGGTGTCACCTCCTCGTGTGGAAGTCCCTGTGAAGGTTGCACTCGTCTCAGCATTCCGCTGCGGCCCGTCGGCGTCACCGGGCGCCGTTATCTCCCCGAGGTGTCGGCGGGACGAGGAGCTGCTGGCGGCCCGGTACCAGAGCCTTGTATGGCCATGGCCGCCGGGACCGGACGATAAGCAGCTCTGCCTCCATGTTTAGAGCAACCTTCTGATAAATTTAGAGCCGCTATCGGACGCAGCTCTCCCTCCTCAACACTCTGCATCAGGACCAGAGGTGAGTACGGGAGCCCGGGAGGGACAAACAGAGCCGGAGACGCTGCTGCTGTGAGAGAGAGCTGCAGTATAGTGGTACTGGAGAGTAGTGGTACTGTAGTAATACTGTAGTACTGTAGTAATACTGTCGTGTATTAATACTGGAGAGTAGTGGTACTGTAGTAATACTGTAGTACTGTAGTAATACTGTCGTATTACTGGAGTAGTGGTACTGTAGTAATACTGTAGTACTGTAGTAATACTGTCGTGTATTAATACTGGAGAGTAGTGGTACTGTAGTAATACTGTAGTACTGTAGTAATACTGTCGTGTATTAATACTGGAGAGTAGTGGTACTGTAGTAATACTGTAGTACTGTAGTAATACTGTCGTGTATTAATACTGGAGAGTAGTGGTACTGTAGTAATACTGTCGTGTATTAATACTGGAGAGTAGTGGTACTGTAGTAATACTGTAGTACTGTAGTAATACTGTCGTGTATTAATACTGGAGTAGCAGTGGTACTGTAGTAATACTGTCGGTATTAATACTGGAGAGTGGTATTAGTAATACTGTAGTACTGTAATACCGTCGCATTAATAATGGAGAGTAGTGGTACTGTAGTAATGCTGTAGTACTGTAGTAATACTGTCGGTAATACTGAGAGTAGTGGCACTGTAGTAATACTGTGGTATTAATACTGGAGAGTAGTGGTACTGTAGTAATACTGTAGTGTATTAATACTGGAGAGTAGTGGTACTGTAGTAATACTGTAGTGTATTAATACTGGAGAGTAGTAATACTGTAGTAATACTGTAGTACTGTAGTAATACTGTCGTGTATTAATACTGGAGAGTAGTGGTACTGTAGTAATACTGTCGTGTATTAATACTGGAGAGTAGTGGTACTGTAGTAATACTGTAGTACTGTAGTAATACTGTAGTGTATTAATAATGTAGAGTAGTGATACTGTAGTAATGTGCTGGATTAATACTGGAGTAAGTGGTACTGTGGTACTGAGTGTGGTACTGGTAGTGTAGTACTGTGGTAATACTGGAGAGTAGTGGCACTGTAGTAATGCTGTAGTACTCTGTAATACTGTGTATTAATACTGGAGTAGTGGTACTGTAGTAATACTGTAGTATTAACTGCAGCAGTGGTACTGTAGTGATACTGTAGTGTATTAATACTGTAGTAATACTGTAGTACTGTAGTAATACTGTAGTAATGCTGTGCAATACTGGAGACTGTAGTAATACTGTGGTGTATTAATACTGGAGAGTAGTGGTACTGTAGTAATACTGTAGTATTAATACTGGAGTGTAGTAATACTAATGCAGTGTACTGATACTGGTGTATTAATACTGGAGTAGTGGTACTGTAGTAATACTGTAGTACTGTGCAGTAATACTGTGTATTAATACTGGAGTAGTACTGTGTAGTAATACTGTAGTAATACTGTAGAGAGAGTGGTGTAGTAATAGAGAGAGAGTATGAGAGAGTAATACTGAGAGAGAGAGAGAGAGAGTAGAGAGAGAGAGAGACACGAGAGAGAGAGAGAGAGACATGAGAGAGAGACGAGAGAGAGACATGAGAGAGACGAGAGAGAGAGAGAGAGATAGAGAGAGTGAGAGAGACAGTGAGAGAGAGACAGAGAGAGACAAGAGAGAGAGAGAGAGAGAGTCAGAGACACGAGAGAGAGAGAGAGACATGAGCGAGAGAGACAGAGAGAGAGAGAGAGAGACATAGAGAGAGAGAGAGAGAGAGACATAGAGAGAGAGACATAGAGAGAGAGAGACAGAGAGAGAGACATAGAGAGAGAGAGAGAGAGAGAGACATAGAGAGACAGAGAGAGAGAGAGAGAGAGAGAGAGAGAGACAGAGAGAGAGAGAGAGAGACAGAGAGAGACATAGAGAGAGAGAGAGACATAGAGAGAGAGAGAGATACATGGAGAGAGAGAGAGACATAGAGAGAGAGAGAGAGACATAGAGAGAGAGAGAGACATAGAGAGAGAGAGAGAGAGAGAGAGACATAGAGAGAGAGAGAGAGAGAGAGAGACATGAGAGAGAGAGACATAGAGAGAGAGAGAGAGAGAGAGACATAGAGAGAGAGAGAGAGAGAGAGACATAGAGAGAGAGAGACATAGAGAGAGAGAGACATAGAGAGAGAGAGAGACATAGAGAGAGAGAGAGAGAGAGAGAGAGACATAGAGAGAGAGAGAGAGAGAGACATAGAGAGAGAGAGAGAGAGAGAGAGAGACATAGAGGTGTCACTCTGTTCTCTCTGGTCCTCGTCTCAACGTCTTTTATTGTTTCTGCAAAACTTTATTAAAATATTTTCCTTCGGGATGAAAACGTTCCTGTTGTTGGTTTGAGCTTCTTCAGAAGGTAGGTGATGTATTATAGTTCTACTGTATTATAGTATTACTGTAGTAAATTACTACACAACAGTATTACTACTACTGTAGTGTAGTAATACTGTCGTACTATAGTAAGTATAAATATAGTAATACTCTTGTAGGTGATGTACAGTGCTCTGCTTTGTACGGTCTGTTGTGTTGTGTATTAGTACAATACAGTAGTTCTGCAGTCTATATACCGTCAGGTTATAATATTATTGTGTTTATGGTGTTTCAGTCTGATTTCATATTTTCAGTTTCATTATAAAAGGAAAACATTTAAATACATGGTTTATGTGTATGACCACTTATTGATGTCATAACTCAACTCCCCTCTGACTCTGTGGCTGTGACTCTGTGGCTCTGTGGCTGTGACTCTGTGGCTCTGTGGCTGTGACTCTGTGGCTCTGTGGCTGTGACTCTGTGACTCTGTGGCTCTGTGGCTGTGACTCTGTGGCTGTGACTCTGTGACTCTGTGACTCTGTGACTCTGTGGCTCTGTGGCTGTGACTCTGTGACTATGTGGCTCTGTGGCTGTGACTCTGTGGCTGTGACTCTGTGGCTATGTGGCTGTGACTCTGTGACTCTGTGGCTGTGACTCTGTGACTATGTGGCTCTGTGGCTGTGACTCTGTGACTATGTGGCTCTGTGGCTGTGACTCTGACTCTGTGACTCTGTGACTATGTGGCTCTGTGGCTGTGACTCTGACTCTGTGACTCTGTGGCTCTGTGACTCTGTGGCTGTGACTCTGTGGCTCTGTGACTCTGTGGCTGTGACTCTGTGACTCTGTGACTCTGTGGCTGTGACTCTGTGACTCTGTGGCTGTGACTCTGTGACTCTGTGGCTCTGTGGCTGTGACTCTGTGACTCTGTGACTCTGTGGCTGTGACTCTGTGGCTGTGACTCTGTGGCTGTGACTATGTGGCTGTGACTCTGTGGCTGTGACTCTGTGGCTGTGACTCTGTGACTCTGTGGCTGTGACTCTGTGACTCTGTGGCTCTGTGGCTGTGACTCTGTGACTCTGTGGCTGTGACTCTGTGACTCTGTGGCTGTGACTCTGTGGCTGTGACTCTGTGGCTGTGACTCTGTGACTCTGTGGCTGTGACTCTGTGGCTGTGACTCTGTGGCTGTGACTCTGTGACTCTGTGGCTGTGACTCTGTGGCTCTGTGACTCTGTGGCTGTGACTCTGTGACTCTGTGACTCTGTGGCTCTGTGACTCTGTGGCTCTGTGGCTGTGACTCTGTGACTCTGTGACTCTGTGGCTGTGACTCTGTGGCTGTGACTCTGTGACTCTGTGACTCTGTGACTCTGTGGCTGTGACTCTGTGGCTGTGACTCTGTGACTCTGTGGCTCTGTGGCTCTGTGGCTGTGACTCTGTGGCTGTGACTCTGTGGCTGTGACTATGTGGCTGTGACTCTGTGACTCTGTGGCTGTGACTCTGTGGCTGTGACTCTGTGGCTGTGACTCTGTGGCTCTATGGCTGTGACTCTGTGACTCTGTGGCTGTGACTCTGTGGCTGTGACTCTGTGGCTCTGTGACTCTGTGACTCCGTGGCTCTGACTCTGTGGCTCTGTGACTCTGTGGCTGTGACTCTGTGGCTGTGACTCTGTGGCTCTGTGGCTGTGACTCTGTGGCTGTGACTCTGTGACTCTGTGACTCTGACTCTGTGACTCCGTGGCTCTGACTCTGTGGCTCTGTGACTCTGTGGCTCTGTTGGGGCTGGTGGGCAGGTAGCTCCTCCCATCAGTATGTGTGAAGTCATCCATTCCAACCAGTGTCCAACAGAGCGGCCCTAACGCGTCCTCTGTGTCCTGCAAGTTTAGGTGTCACCATGATCCGATCCGGGACCTCGTCTCTGTTCTCCACCTATCGGCTGCTTTTCCTGTCGGCCATCGTCTCAACTGAACTTCCGCTCCCTGCGTCCGGAGGCTCTGTTCTGGCCTTCGCGTCCAACGACTCGCGGAGCAACCACAGCCGGTGCGGAGAGGGCAGCGTCTGCGTTGAAGGCGTCATCCTGCCGCTGTGGAGGCCGGAGAACCCGGCCTTGACCGACCGCATCGCCAGGGCCACTGTCTACTTTGTGGGGTTGGCCTACATGTTCCTGGGTGTCTCCATCATCGCCGACCACTTCATGGCGTCCATCGAGGTCATCACCTCCCAGGAGAGACAGATCACCATCAAGAAACCCAACGGGGAGAAGGTCACCACGACGGTGCGCGTCTGGAACGAGACGGTGTCCAACCTGACCCTGATGGCGCTGGGTTCCTCCGCCCCAGAGATCCTCCTGTCAGTCGTGGAGGTTTGTGGTCACAACTTCAACGCCGGCGAGCTGGGCCCCAACACCATCGTAGGAAGTGCCGCCTTCAACATGTTCGTCATCCTCGGCCTTTGTGTGTCCGTCATCCCTGAAGGAGAGACCAGAAAGGTGAAGCACCTCAGGGTGTTCTTCGTCACCGCCACCTGGAGCATCTTCGCATACATCTGGCTTTACCTGATCCTGGCCGTGTTCTCCCCGGGTGTTGTCGAGATATGGGAGGGTCTGGTCACCCTCTTCTTCTTCCCCATTTGTGTTGGATTCGCTTACGTAGCCGACCGCAGACTCCTTTTCTACAAATACATGCACAAACGATACCGAGTAGGGAAGCAGAAAGGAGTGATCATCGGAACCGAGGGAGAACCACAGCTCCCCTCAAAGGTCGACATCGAAATGGATGGGAGGATGCTCGACTCCGACGGAGAGGACGCGGGGTTTGACTTCAAGGAGCTGGACGAGGAGGAGGCCCGCAGAGAGGTGGCCCGGATCCTGAAGGAGCTGAAACAGAAGCATCCAGAGAAGGACATGGAGCAGCTGCTGGAGCTCGCCAATTACCAAGTTCTAACCCAGCAGCAGAAGAGTCGAGCTTTCTACCGCTGCCAGGCCACCAGGATCATGACGGGAGCGGGAAACATCCTGAAGAAGCACGCCGCCGCCAAGAGAGCCACGCACCACGCGATCTGCTCCCAGGTTTCGGTGAACGACTTTTCCTCCAAGGTGTTCTTCGACCCGGTTACCTACCAGTGTCTGGAGAACAGCGGCGCCGTAGCGCTGAACGTGGTGCGGCGCGGTGGAGACCTCACGAGCACCGTCTCAGTGGACTACCGGACTGAAGACGGCACCGCAAACGCCGGCTCAGATTACCAGTTCACTGAAGGAAGTGTGGTGTTTGGACCAGGCGAGACCGAAAAGGAACTCCGCATCGATATCATTGACGACGACATCTTTGAGGAAGATGAGCATTTCCTGGTCCACCTCAGCAACGTGAAGGTCCTGTCGGCCGGCTCGGACCAGGAGAACCACAAGGACGCCCTCGCGGGGTTGGGTCTGCTGTGCTCGGCCACCGTCACCATCTTTGATGACGACCACGCGGGAATCTTTACGTTCAAAGAGCCGGCGGTGACCGTGAGCGAGAGCGTCGGGGTGATGGAGGTGAAGGTGATCCGGACCTCGGGAGCTCGCGGCGTCGTGGTGCTGCCATACAAAACCAAGGAGGGGACGGCTAAAGGGGGCGGCGAGGACTTCGAGGACACGCACGGAGTCCTGGAGTTCGAGAACGATGAGTTTGTGTGAGTACAAATCTGCCGCGTCGGTTCCCTGATTTCTCTGCAAGGCATCTTGGGTTTTAGAGTCTTTGTCAAAACAGACTTTTAAATGTCGAGAGGAGGAGTTCTGTTTGTTGACCCTTCTTTGTCTGAGAATCAAATGAATGAGGCGGGGCCATGGCGGGCCATGTGGGCGGGGCCATGGTGGACCATGTGGGTGGCGCGATGGCGAACCATGTGGGCGGGGCCATGGCGGACCACAAGGTGCAGGTCATTGATGGTGAAATCCTTATGAGGAACCAGACCCTCTGGTGCTCAGGGGTCCAACGTGGACCTCCTTCTGAGGAAAACTCCTCTAATGACTCGAGAATGCTGTAAGTTCTAACGTGGTTCATACTTTTGAAGCTCAACTCAATCATGACGTCACAGTGACTCGTATGACACGTATCGGTTTCTAATAATCAATACCGATCGATCCTCAGACGGAACCTCAGGGTCGATGATGTTTAAATGAGTCTGGAATGTTCTCCTCTCTGAAGATGAATTCATCGCGGCTCCTCCTGCGACTCTTTCCAGGAATGTAAATGACAAGGCGTTTATTCCCAGAGCATAAACAAAGGAAATGAAAAGCTTTTATTAATGAGGATGCCGCTGGAGAGCCTTATATAGAGCAGCCCGCCATTCATCGTCTTAAAGGGACAGTCGCAGAACTCTCTGTGACTGTCCCTTTAAGACGTGGGAGCATGTGCAACTCTCAGCTCTCTGATCATGTTCATGTTGCCGTGGATATTAGATATTGATCATGATGATCCATACGTACGGATACAGATCCACTTGTGGTTTCATTTGCAAGGATCCAGTATATTGATTTTCACCATGTTCCAAAAAATAATTCCAACACTCAGTAAACGCTCAACAATAGTAAATGTACTTTGACTTTGTTGTCGTAGTTTATTGTGTTGTTGTTCATCCAAAGACAATTCACATGATGGGTGAATAAATAAATACTTCTGTGGCTCTCAGTGTGAATGAAGTGGTCTTTCCTCTGGAGGGTTGAGCTCGTCTCTGTGGACCAGATAAACATCATGCAGCTCTTCCTTATTAGGCCGCCGCCACGCCGGGTCCTGCTCAGCGTCCAGGAAGCAGACCCCATGTCAGGGGACTTCAGGGTGCAGGTCTACTGGGGTACTCACTGAGAAGGGGACCGCAGGGTGCAGGTCTACTGGGGTACTCACTGTGAAGGGGACCGCAGGGTGCAGGTCTACTGGGGTACTCACTGTGAAGGGGACCGCAGGGTGCAGGTCTACTGGGGTACTCACTGTGAAGGGGACCGAGGTGCAGGTCTACTGGGGTACTCACTGTGAGGGGACCGAGGGTGCAGGTCTACTGGGGTACTCACTGTGAAGGGGACATGAGGTGCAGGGTGCAGGTCTACTGGGGTACTCACTGTGAAGGGACCGAGGTGCAGGTCTACTGGGGTACTCACTGTGAAGGGACACTTGAGGTGCAGGTCTACTGGTGCTCACTGTGAAGGGGACCGCGGGTGCAGGTCTACTGGGGTACTCACTGAAGAAGGGTGCAGGGTGCAGGTCTACTGGGGTACTCACTGAGAAGGGGACCGCAGGGTGCAGGTCTACTGGGGTACTCACTGAGAAGGGGACCGCAGGGTGCAGGTCTACTGGGGTACTCACTGTGAAGGGGACCGCAGGGTGCAGGTCGACTAAATTAAACTTTGAGGACAGAGCTTTACACCGAGAGGCCGTCGATCTGCTCCCACGGCAACGCATGAAGGTTGTTTCCATGCCGCCGGCTCACACACACACACACACACACACACACGTGGATGTCTCCAGGGCTGCTGTCGCCTGCAGCTCTGTGAAGCCTCCAAACAAACCTTCTAAGTGTGTCAGAGCTAGTTTCTTCATATTGGGTCACTGAATCATTTGGGTCCGGCTACGCTGCGTCGCTATGTTGTCTCGTCACGTTGTATCGTCACGTTGTATCGTCACGTTGTCTGGTCACGTTGTCTGGTCACATTGTCTGGTCACGTTGTCTGGTCACGTTGTCTCATCACGTTGTCTGGTCACGTTGTCTCGTCACGTTGTATCGTCACGTTGTCTGGTCACGTTGTCTGGTCACATTGTCTGGTCACATTGTCTGGTCACGTTGTCTGGTCACGTTGTCTGGTCACGTTGTCTGGTCACGTTGTCTGGTTACGTTGTATCGTCACGTTGTCTGGTCACGTTGTCTGGTCACGTTGTCTGGTCACGTTGTCTCGTCACGTTGTCCGGTTACGTTGTCTGGTCACGTTGTCTGGTCACGTTGTCTGGTCACGTTGTCTGGTCACGTTGTCTGGTCACGTTGTCTGGTCACGTTGTCTGGTCACGTTGTCTCGTCACGTTGTCCGGTTACGTTGTCTGGTCACGTTGTCTCGTCACGTTGTCCGGTTACGTTGTCTGGTTACGTTGTCTCGTCACGTTGTCTCGTCACGTTGTCTGGTCACGTTGTCTGGTCACGTTGTCTCGTCACGTTGTCCGGTTACGTTGTCTGGTTACGTTGTCTCGTCACGTTGTCTGGTCACGTTGTCTGGTCACGTTGTCTGGTCACGTTGTCTGGTCACGTTGTCTCGTCACGTTGTCTCGTCACATTGTCTGGTCACGTTGTCTGGTCACGTTGTCTGGTCACGTTGTCTGGTCACGTTGTCTGGTCACGTTGTCTGGTCACGTTGTCTGGTCACGTTGTCTCGTCACGTTGTCTGGTTACGTTGTCTGGTCACGTTGTCTGGTCACGTTGTCTGGTCACGTTGTCTGGTTAGTCTCGTCACGTTGTCTCGTCACGTTGTCTCGTCACGTTGTCTCGTCACGTTGTCTCGTCACGTTGTCTCGTTACGTTGTTACGTTGTCTGGTTACGTTGTCTCGTCACGTTGTCTCGTCACGTTGTCTCATTACGTTGTTACATTGTCTGGTTACATTGTCTCGTCACATTGTCTCGTTACGTTGTTACATTGTCTGGTTACATTGTCTGGTCACGTTGTCTCGTCACGTTGTTACATTGTCTGGTTACATTGTCTGGTTACGTTGTCTGGTCACGTTGTCTCGTCACGTTGTCTCGTTACGTTGTCTGGTTACATTGTCTGGTTACGTTGTCTCATCACGTTGTCTCATCACGTTGTCTCGTCACGTTGTCTCGTTACGTTGTTACATTGTCTGGTTACGTTGTCTGGTCACGTTGTTACATTGTCTGGTCACGTTGTCTCGTCACGTTGTCTCGTTACGTTGTCTGGTTACATTGTCTGGTCACGTTGTCTGGTCACGTTGTCTCGTCACGTTGTCTGGTTACATTGTCTGGTCACGTTGTCTCGTCACGTTGTCTCATCACGTTGTCTGGTCACGTTGTCTGGTTACATTGTCTGGTCACGTTGTCTGGTCACGTTGTCTGGTCACGTTGTCTGGTCACGTTGTCTGGTCACGTTGTCTGGTCACGTTGTCTGGTCACGTTGTCTGGTCACGTTGTCTGGTCACGTTGTCTCGTCACGTTGTCTCGTCACGTTGTCTGGTCACGTTGTCTCGTCACGTTGTCTCGTCACGTTGTCTCGTCACGTTGTCTCGTCACATTGTCTGGTTACGTTGTCTCATCACGTTGTCTCGTCACATTGTCTCGTCACGTTGTCTCGTCACGTTGTCTCGTCACATTGTCTCGTCACGTTGTCTCGTCACGTTGTCTCGTCACGTTGTCTCGTCACGTTGTCTCGTCACGTTGTCTCATCACGTTGTCTCGTCACGTTGTCTCGTCACGTTGTCTCGTCACGTTGTCTCGTCACGTTGTCTCGTCACGTTGTCTCGTCACGTTGTCTCGTCACGTTGTCTGGTTACGTTGTCTCGTCACGTTGTCTCATCACGTTGTCTCGTCACGTTGTCTCGTCACGTTGTCTGGTCACGTTGTCTGGTCACGTTGTCTCGTCACGTTGTCTCGTCACGTTGTCTGGTTACGTTGTCTCGTCACGTTGTCGTCATCCGTCACGTTGTCTCGTCACGTTGTCTGGTCACGTTGTCTCGTCACGTTGTCTCACGTTGTCTGGTCACGTTGTCTGGTTACATTGTCTGGTCACGTTGTCTGGTCACGTTGTCTGGTCACGTTGTCTGGTCACGTTGTCTCATCACGTTGTCTCGTCACGTTGTCTCGTCACGTTGTCTGGTTACGTTGTCTCGTCACGTTGTCTCGTCACGTTGTCTCGTCACGTTGTCTGGTCACGTTGTCTGGTCACGTTGTCTCACGTTGTCTCGTCACGTTGTCTGGTCACGTTGTCTCGTCACGTTGTCTCGTCACATTGTCTCGTCACGTTGTCTCGTCACGTTGTCTCGTCACGTTGTCTCGTCACGTTGTCTCGTCACGTTGTCTCGTCACGTTGTCTCGTCACGTTGTCTCGTCACGTTGTCTCGTCACGTTGTCTGGTCACGTTGTCGTCCGTTGTCTCGTCACGTTGTCTCGTCACGTTGTCTCGTCACGTTGTCTCGTCACGTTGTCTCGTCACGTTGTCTGGTTACGTTGTCTCGTCACGTTGTCTGGTTACATTGTCTGGTTATGTTGTTACATTGTCTGGTTATGTTGTCTGGTTACATTGTTACATTGTCTGGTTACGTTGTCTCGTCACGTTGTCTCGTTATGTTGTTACGTTGTCTGGTTACGTTGTTACGTTGTCTGGTTACGTTGTCTCGTTACGTTGTTACATTGTCCCGTCACGTTGTCTCGTCACGTTGTCTCGTCCCGTTGTCTCGTCACGTTGTCTCGTCACGTTGTCTGGTTACGTTGTCTGGTCACGTTGTCTCGTCACATTGTCTCGTCACGTTGTCTCGTCACGTTGTCTCGTCACATTGTCTCGTCACGTTGTCTCGTCACGTTGTCTCGTCACGTTGTCTCGTCACGTTGTCTGGTTACGTTGTCTCGTCACGTTGTCTCGTCACATTGTCTGGTTACGTTGTCTGGTTACGTTGTCTGGTTACATTGTCTGGTTATGTTGTTACATTGTCTGGTTACGTTGTCTGGTTAAATTGTTACGTTGTCTGGTTACGTTGTTACGTTGTCTGGTTACATTGTCTCGTTACGTTGTTACATTGTCTGGTTACGTTGTCTGGTTACGTTGTTACGTTGTCTGGTCATGTTGTTACATTGTCTGGTCACGTTGTCTCGTCACGTTGTCTCGTCACGTTGTCTCGTCACGTTGTCTGGTCACGTTGTCTGGTTACGTTGTCTCGTCACGTTGTCTGGTCACGTTGTCTCGTCACGTTGTCTCGTCACGTTGTCTGGTTACATTGTCTGGTCACGTTGTCTGGTTACGTTGTCTCGTCACGTTGTCTCGTTACGTTGTTACATTGTCTGGTTACGTTGTCTGGTCACGTTGTCTGGTCACGTTGTCTGGTCACGTTGTCTGGTCACGTTGTCTCGTCACGTTGTCTCATCACGTTGTCTCGTCACGTTGTCTGGTCACGTTGTCTGGTCACGTTGTCTGGTCACGTTGTCTGGTCACGTTGTCTCATCACGTTGTCTCGTCACATTGTCTCGTCACGTTGTCTCGTCACATTGTCTGGTTACGTTGTCTCGTCACGTTGTCTCGTCACGTTGTCTCGTCACGTTGTCTGGTCACGTTGTCTGGTCACGTTGTCTCGTCACGTTGTCTCGTCACGTTGTCTCGTCACGTTGTCTCGTCACGTTGTCTCGTCACATTGTCTCGTCACGTTGTCTCGTCACGTTGTCTCGTCACGTTGTCTGGTTACGTTGTCTCGTCACGTTGTCTCGTCACGTTGTCTCGTCACGTTGTCTCATCACGTTG
Organism: Pseudoliparis swirei; assembly: GCF_029220125.1. Lineage (NCBI taxonomy): Eukaryota > Metazoa > Chordata > Actinopteri > Perciformes > Liparidae > Pseudoliparis > Pseudoliparis swirei. The sequence continues at coordinate 4,491 of NC_079411.1, read as the reverse complement.
TCTCGTCACATTGTCTCGTCACGTTGTCTCGTCATGTTGTCTCGTCACGTTGTCTGGTTACGTTGTCTCGTCACGTTGTCTCGTCACGTTGTCTCGTCACGTTGTCTGGTTACGTTGTCTGGTTACATTGTCTGGTTATGTTGTTACATTGTCTGGTTACGTTGTCTGGTTACATTGTTACGTTGTCTGGTTACGTTGTTACGTTGTCTGGTTACGTTGTCTGGTTACGTTGTCTGGTTACGTTGTCTCGTTACGTTGTCTCGTTACGTTGTTACATTGTCTCGTCACGTTGTCTCGTCACGTTGTCTCGTCACGTTGTCTCGTCACGTTGTCTGGTCACGTTGTCTCGTCACGTTGTCTCGTCACGTTGTCTCGTCACGTTGTCTCGTCACGTTGTCTCGTCACGTTGTCTCGTCACGTTGTCTGGTTACGTTGTCTCATCACGTTGTCTCGTCACGTTTTCTCGTCACGTTGTCTGGTTACGTTGTCTGGTTACGTTGTCTGGTTACATTGTCTGGTTGTGTTGTTACATTGTCTGGTTACGTTGTCTGGTTACATTGTTACGTTGTCTGGTTACGTTGTTACGTTGTCTGGTTACGTTGTCTCGTTACGTTGTTACATTGTCTGGTTACGTTGTCTGGTTACGTTGTTACGTTGTCTGGTCACGTTGTTACATTGTCTGGTCACGTTGTCTCGTCACGTTGTCTCGTCACGTTGTCTGGTCACGTTGTCTCGTCACGTTGTCTCGTCACGTTGTCTCGTCACGTTGTCTCGTCACGTTGTCTGGTTACGTTGTCTGGTCACGTTGTCTGGTTACGTTGTCTCGTCACGTTGTCTCTTTACGTTGTTACATTGTCTGGTTACATTGTCTGGTCACGTTGTCTGGTCACGTTGTCTGGTCACGTTGTCTCGTCACGTTGTCTCGTCACGTTGTCTCGTTACGTTGTTACGTTGTCTGGTTACGTTGTCTGGTCACGTTGTTACATTGTCTCGTCACGTTGTCTCGTCACGTTGTCTGGTCACGTTGTCTCGTCACGTTGTCTCGTCACGTTGTCTGGTTACGTTGTCTCGTCACGTTGTCTCATCACGTTGTCTGGTCACATTGTCTCATCACGTTGTCTCGTCACATTGTCTCGTCACGTTGTCTGGTTACGTTGTCTCGTCACGTTGTCTCGTCACGTTGTCTCGTCACGTTGTCTGGTTACGTTGTCTGGTTACATTGTCTGGTTATGTTGTTACATTGTCTGGTTACATTGTCTGGTTACATTGTTACGTTGTCTGGTTACGTTGTTACGTTGTCTGGTTACGTTGTCTCGTTACGTTGTTACATTGTCTGGTTACGTTGTCTGGTTATGTTGTTACGTTGTCTGGTTACGTTGTCTCGTTACGTTGTTACATTGTCTCGTCACGTTGTCTCGTCACGTTGTCTCGTCACGTTGTCTGGTTACGTTGTCTGGTTACGTTGTCTCGTCACGTTGTCTCGTCACGTTGTCTCGTCACGTTGTCTGGTCACGTTGTCTCGTCACGTTGTCTCGTCACATTGTCTCGTCACGTTGTCTCGTCACGTTGTCTCGTCACGTTGTCTCGTCACGTTGTCTGGTTACGTTGTCTCGTCACGTTGTCTCGTCACGTTGTCTCGTCACGTTGTCTGGTTACGTTGTCTGGTTACATTGTCTGGTTATGTTGTTACATTGTCTGGTTACGTTGTCTGGTTACATTGTTATGTTGTCTGGTTACGTTGTTACGTTGTCTGGTTACATTGTCTCGTTACGTTGTTACATTGTCTGGTTACGTTATCTGGTTACGTTGTTACGTTGTCTGGTTACGTTGTTACATTGTCTGGTTACGTTGTTTTGTTACGTTGTCACGTTACGTTGTCACGTTACGTTGTCTCGTTGTCTCGTGGTCTTGTTGTCTCGTGGTATCGTGGTTTCGTGGTCTCGTGGTATCGTGGTTTTGTTGCCTCGTGAAATCGTGGTTTCGTGGTCTTGTGGTCTCGTGGTCTCGTCTCGTGGTATCGTTGTCTCATGGTCTCATGGTCTCATGGTCTCGTGGTCTCGTGGTATCGTGGTTTCGTTGCCTCGTGGTATCGTGGTTTCGTGGTCTTGTGGTATCGTGGTCTCGTGGTTTCGTGGTCTTGTGGTCTCGTGGTATCGTTGTCTCGTGGTCTCATGGTCTCGTGGTTTCGTGGTCTCGTGGTTTCGTAGTTTCGTGGTCTTGTGGTCTCGTGGTCTCATGGTCTCGTGGTTTCGTGGTCTTGTGGTCTCGTGGTCTTGTGGTCTCGTGGTCTTGTGGTCTTGTGGTCTCGTAAGTGTTTCCCTGAGCCTCCAGCTCTGCGTGTCTCCTTCGTTCATCTCCTTGACTCCTCCTCTGCACACTTCTCCTTCTGCAACTTTTCTGTGTTTCTGTTTCAGCAAAACTATTCAGATCAATATAATTGATGATGAAGAATATGAGAAAAACAAGAACTTCTTCCTAGAGATGGGCGCGCCCCAGCTGCTGGAGATGAGTGAGAGGCAAGGTGGGGGCGTCGCCTTCCCGTGCCGTAGCCCCTCCCACATCACTAATGACCTTTAACCTCTGTTGGCTCACCTCAACCCCTCACAGGGAGAAGCTCAAAGTTAAAGTCACAATGAAGAACACTATCTTTGTCATCACGGCCTTCTTCACACAGTTATTGTTTTAAATAAGAAAATAAATGTCGGTGTCTGGAGGTGTTGAGATAATAAACCCTCAGAGATCAAAGAGTTCTCTTATTGATCTCGTATCAGACCTTTCAGCCACACACATAGTTATAACAGCTGACTGCATATGATCATGATCGATCATGATTGATAACTCTACACTAGGAGGAGCTGCCTAGGCCTCGTGGTGCTGATGAGGCCCACGTGACTCAGCTTGTTATCTGGAGATTCATCCTAAATGACCATTAACACAGGAAGAAGAGCTTTGTTATCTCAGGAAGCACTATCTACTTCCTGTTTACAAGACAACACGTCAACATTGTGACTTTAAGCTCCTCCCTGCAGGCCGGATGAGGTGAGCTCCTCCCCGTTGCCTCTGTCACCATGACGACGGACCCCTGTCAGACTGCATCTGTGTGCTGGTGAACTAACGCATGACCCCCCCCCCCTCTGTCCTCTGTCCTCCACAGGAAGTCCATAACAGTTAGAGTAATTGACCATGACGAGTACGATAAGCAGGCCAGCTTCTACATAGAGCTGCAGGAGCCATGCTGGAACCCGAGGAGATGGACAGGTGTGAGGAGTCACCTGTGACCTCTGACCTCTGTCCTTCAGCTCTTTGAGGAGCTCTTGTTCTGCTTGTGTTCGCTTTGCTCCTCCTGCTGCTGCTGTCGCTCCTCCTCCTCCTCCTCCTCCTCCTCCTCCATGTGGTCTTTATCCTCGTCACCTGACTCATCACCTCGTCCACTAGAGGTCGTTGTTGTCTCCTCCGTAGTTGTGATGGGACAATGAGGATCTCTGAACTGACCAGCAGGTGTAGCAGAACCCCTCCAGCTCATATCTAGAGGCTGAGAACAGACCTGGTTTGGATTAACCAGGTGTTGAGTCCAGGTTAGACTGGGCTGCATAGACCATGTTGGGACTGGTTAGGACTGTGTATGACTGGTTAAGACTGGTTAGGACTGGATAGGACTTGTTAGGGCTGGATAGGACTGGATAGGACTGGATAGGACTGGATATGACTGGATATGACTGGTTAGGACTGTGTAGGACTGGTTAGGACTGGTTAGAACTGGATAGGACTGATTAGGGTTGGATAGGACTGGATAAGACTGGTTAGGGCTGGATAGGACTGGTTAGGGCTGGCTATGACTGGATAGGACTGGATAGTACTGGATAGGACTGGTTAGGGCTGGCTATGACTGGATAGGACTGGATAGTACTGGATAGGACTGGTTAGGGCTGGCTATGACTGATTAGGGTTGGATAGGACTGGTTAAGACTGGATAGTACTGGATAGGACTGGTTAGGGCTGGCTATGACTGGATAGGACTGGATAGGACTGGATAGTACTGAATAGGACTGGTTAGGGCTGGCTATGACTGGATAGGACTAGTTAGGGCTGGATAGTACTGGATAGGACTGGTTAGGGCTGGCTATGACTGGATAGGACTGGATAGTACTGGATAGGACTGGTTAGGGCTGGCTATGACTGGATAGGACTAGTTAGGGCTGGATAGGACTGGTTAAGACTGAATAGGACTGGTTATGACTGGATAGGACTAGTTAGGACTGGATAGGACTAGTTAAGACTGGATAGGGTTGGTTAGGACTGGATAGGACTGGTTAAGACTGAATAGGACTGGTTAGGACTGGATAGGGTTGGTTAGGACTGGATAGGACTGGTTAGGACTGGTTATGTATGTTCCACTGGTTTGTTAGAGACTTAAGGACGGGTTAGAACTAACTGGGACTGTCTAGAGTCTACACAGTTTTGGGCAAGTTAAGGACCAGTTAGAACCAGTGT